>NW_007727118.1:283499-330150 GCF_000696425.1 Galeopterus variegatus | reverse complement strand
GGAGTTCCTCTGTCTTCGCGCCTGGCACTGACAAGTCTCTCCCTGTTCTGCTCAGTTTCCAGAGCAGGGTGTGGGAAAGACAAGCCCTGGAGGAAAAGGAGGACCCTTCAGCTAAGATGAACCCCCTCAGGGATGCTTGCGTGGGGTCCCTTCCGCTTCCAGCGTCCACCACAGTCCGTTCATGGGGACAGAACGCAAAAAGGCAGCATCTTCAAATCAAACAAGCAGCCTGTCCCCGTGCTGGGCAAACGCGGGAGGGAGTGCTGGGAGGCGGTTGCCAGGGAGACAGCAGGGCTTAGCCAATCAGCAGGGGCCGTCGGCTCAGCGGACAGGGCACGCTCCGCGGGGCGACGCTGCCCTCTGGTGGTGCACGGGGGTACTGACAGCAGCGGCACCCGACGTGGCCATGTCCTAAGCCGGCTGAACCCAGGTGATGCTTCCCCTCGTTGAGAGGGGGCTGACCCGTGCACATGGCTCACACGGGCCTCTCGGGGAAGGCAGCAGAATGTCCTAACCATCCTGTCCTCCGGGGAAATTGATTTCATTGCAGTTGCCCTCAACCGTTGCCCCACAAGTCAGGCAAGCAAAGCTGTTTGCAGGGAATAAAGAGTTCACAAAATGTCTTTTGCCTTGAATATGACCTCACTCAATGTTGCGTCCCAGAATTCAGTGTGCAAAGATAGGCTTTACTGAACTTGTTCAGGAAGTTGCGTCGGTTTCATAAACCCTACAGTCGCACACCGGAGGGACTTTCAGCCTGGAATAATTAGAGAGCGCTGCCTACTGTGGACCCGGAGAATTGCAACCCAGCTTTATAAGCATCAAAACTGCTCAGACAAGGGAGCCAAGGTCTCTCTGCTTGCTGTAGGGGATGTCCAGGGACTGGTGGCATGTCTAGAGCCCTAAGAGGGGCAGACATGACCCACAGAATCAACCACCAGTCAGGGGGCAACAGAATAAAGAAGTTCTTGTAAAGTGTTTGCTTTTGTCTAGTTAAAGTATCCCCCGTCTGTGGCAGTCGAGGTTTACTGAATTTGTACTTGCTGGTGAATTCTTGGGCCCTTTCCTGTTGGCTTGTCCCCACACTGGGTCCCCTGTGACCTCATGGCCCTCCAGCAACTCCCTGGACAGCCTGTTCTTTGCCCCCGCCAGCCCCGGGACCCTGCAGCCCATATGAGCCCCACCTGCCAATTCCTCTTCCTCCTGTCCCATGACACTCTGCTCCACAACCAGAATAGACCCTATGCATACACACACACACACACACACACACACACACACACACACACACCTCGGAATCTTCCAGGACCTTCATCACAGCAGTTTGGTTCTCAACAGGCCCACATATCTGTCACACATTCTGTGTGTACCTCCCACCTCCCCAGCTGCCCAGAGAAAGGTCCTTGCTGGGCAAGGGCTGGTGAGGCTGCAGAGCGGGCGCCGACAGGGTCTCCTGTCCTTAGTCAAGCACAGCTGCACTTGCTGAGTGCTCGCGCAATGCGAGGCCATAGCTAGTGCTCTGTGAGCTCAACTCAGCACACGAGAAAGGTGCTAGTTAGCTAGTTAGCTTCACAGATGCAGAAACTGAGGCTTGCTCAGCAAGTGAGTGGGGGAGCTGGTGTGTGTGACCCCAGAGCCAGGCTCGTGCCCCCCAGGAGCAGGGCTTAAGAGACCAAAGGCTGGGTGCCAGGGCTGCATCCCCAGAGGGGCCCTCGGCTCCTGCCACTACCTGAGACACTTGCCCCAGAAGGCTCAGCAGAGCCTTTTCGTCCTGCTCCCCTCCACCACCCCCATCCAACCCCCGACAAATGAGAAATCCTCAGAAAACCCTGCCTCTCTATTAGGAAAGTGCCATCCCTCAGCCCTCTGGTCCTGGGGCTCCTCTAACCCAGGCCTTACTGAGCTAGAACTTGGAGGATGTTTTATGGGAGCTCAAGAGTCCAAGGCAGAGAGGGGTAGGATACGGGGTGGCCCGGGGGCTGCAATCTCTGGCATGCCTACGGGCATGGGGCCTGAAGCCAGGCCGTGGGTCCAGCAGGCAGACACCGTCTGTGAGGCGGGGACTAGTTCCCACCCAGTGGCCTCCCCTGCCCAGAGCACACCTGCCGCTCCTGCATAGGCTGAGCTTGGGGCCTTTTAGACTGAAATGCAAAAGCTGAACTAGGGAACATAAACTTACCACAAGCAGTTCTATGGTGGGATCATACCCATCCCCCAAACATCTGTCACACCTGGGGAAACTGAGGCTCAGCACAAGCAGCCCTCACCCCTCCCAGCTTGGAGGAACCCCTGAAGCTAAGCCCAAGCCCCTCCCCATCCCATCCCTCTCCAGGTCTCTCCTTCCTCCAGGTCATGAGGGGCCGAGTCTCTCTGGCACTTGTCCCCCTGCCCTGCCATGCACCAACCCCCCCAGGTGAGGACAGAACTCCTGGGCACTGGTCCTGCTGAGGTGGTGGTCACTGTGGTATGTGCCTGAGCCTCAGTTTCCCCAGGCATGACGGCTGCGGGGAAGAGACCTGTGGTGGAGGGAGGATGTGCTGATTCCAGGGTGGCTGCACCTGCCGTAGGTGCAGGAAGTGAGGGCAGCCCCCGGAGCAGCTCTCCCCAAGCACCCCTGCCCCCCCTCAGCTGGGAGAGTGGGACATGCTTAGGGCCCACCCAGCTCCCCTGTGAAGCCTGACTGTGAATCCTGGCACTGCTGATCGGCTTTGAGGGCTGACCCTCCCAGGCCTCCATGTCCCCCCTGTGAGCCAGGGGCCATCACCGCTGCCCGCCTCCTTCCCAGAGCTGCCAGGAGCTCAAAGTGAAGTCCCCAGAGGTGAAGGACTTTGCCAAGCTGGGCAGGAGCCAGGCAGATGTGAAAAGGGCGTGAGGACAGCGTTTGGAAGAGGGTCCCGGAACAGCCCTCAAACCCACACAATGGTGCTCAGGAAACACCGGTGGCTGGTGGGCTTCGGCCCCCTCGCACCCGGGCCACGGCTCACCTCCCTGCCACCTGCTTGTGCGCAGTCACTTTGCAAAGCAGCTGGCGTCTCCCTCCATGCCTGAGCAAGGGCCCTCGGGACTCTCAGACCCTAAGCTTAGAAGGGGGCAGGGGTAGAGAATTGGGGGGAGCAGTTGGCCTCGCTGGCCTCCTCCCATCACCAGGCCCCAGCCCCCTCCCTCATTCTCTGCCTTGTCTGTCTCTCCCTCCATCTTTCTCTCTCTGATCTGACTTCGGCATATTAACAAAGACATGGACTCTGGAAAAGCTAAGACGTAACAACAGACGGAATATCACCGTAGCTCTTCAGTGAACGGGTTGGTTCCCATAAGTACTCAGGCAACGATCTGTGACTTTTTATATATAAACATGCTGCTCACATTTTTAAATAAACTTTTCAAATTTTAGAATAACTCTAGATTTACTAAAGAGTTGCAAAGACCGTGCAGAGTTCCCGTGTGCCCACACCCGGTCTCCCCAGGCCAGCGTCGCAGTTACTACGAACCGACGAAGCAACCTCAATACATTCTTGCTTGTGTCCACGCGTTACATTTAGTCATCACGTCTCCTTAGACTCCCCTTGGCTGTGGCAGTTCTGACATTCCTCGTTTTGGGTGACAGTTCGGAGCGCCCGTCAGCTCGGGCGCCCCCATGTGGAAGTCGTCTGATGTGTTCCTCGCATTAGACGGGAGCGGTGGGTCTGAGGGGGCCGTGGAGCTGGGTGCTGCTCCCCTCACGTCAAGGGTCCACGCTGATGCCGCTGGCCTTGGGCACCCGGCTGAGGTCGCCTTGGAGCGCCCGTCAGCTCGGGCGCCCCCATGTGGAAGTCGTCTGATGTGTTCCTCGCATTAGACGGGAGCGGGTGGGTCTGAGAGGGCCGTGGAGCTGGGTGCCGCTCCCCTCACGTCAAGGGTCCACGCTGATGCCGCTGGCCTTGGGCACCCGGCTGAGGTCGCGTCTGTCAGGCTCCATGCTGGGACGTTGCTCTTCTGTCTCCATCTTGCACTGTCCTGTTTGTAAGGAAGTCACTGTGCCCAGCCCACATTCAAGGAGTGGGACACGTTCCACGTCCATCAGGGCCGAGTGTCCACACCAATGTCTGGAATTCTGCATGGGGCATGTGCCTGCTCCCCACCATTTGTTTATTTATCCAATCATGTATTTATGTGAGTATGGACTCATGGGTATTTACTTTATACTTTGAGTTATAATCCAATGCCACATTATTTATTTGTCCGAGCTCATATCGTTCCTGCTTTGGACCCTGGGGAACTCTCTTGGTTGGCTCCCAGGTCCTTCGACATATCCTCATTGTCATGTTTTTGCTCTTTAGTTTCCAGGACTTCTTCACTTTTGCTTTCTGGCACCACATCAGCTCCAGGCTCATCTGTGTACTTCCTGCCCCAGGCCTAGAATCAGCCATTCCTCCAAGGATCCCCGGTCCTCTCACTGGTGTTAGAAACCGAGATCTGGGGCCGGGGTGTTCGTGGCCACTGGGAGGTATGCATTGTTTCTAGTCTCTCTCAGCCAACAGAGCAAGAGAACTGTGTGTGTCCTCAGCTGTGCAGGTACACACGTCTGTGCACCCTTCCATCTGTAACAGCTGTATGAAGCTAAGCACGAGTTCACACTGACGTCTCCAACACTAATCCATCCCTCATGGGTCCTTCTAGCCCCCTCCGCTTGCTTGTCTGTAACTCGTCCTCCAACAGTGACGAACCTGATTCCCACCGCAGTGAGTTGTTAAATCCACACACAGGGCAGCATCAGCACTGAAAATCCGTACCCCCGGGGAGACAGCTTTACCCACTAGAGCACGGAGCTTACATAGTGCGTTTCTGTGTTGCTACAACAGAATGCCTGAGACTGGGGAAGTTATCAAGAGGTTTATTTGACTCACAATTCTGGGACAGTTGCAGCTGGCACGAGCCTCAGGCTGCTTGTACTCATGGCAGGCAGCTGATGGGTGCAGGAAGATCCCACGGTGGGAGGAAGCAAGACAGGGAGGAAGAGGAGGCGCTGGGGTCCTTTAAACAACCAGCTCTCGTGGGAATAGAGTGAAAACTCACTCACTACCCGCCCCCCAGGGAGGGCATGAATCTACTCATGAGGGATCCGCCAAGGACCAAAACCCCTCCCAACACTGCCCTGTTGGGGAATAAGATTCCAACACGAGCTCCAGGGGACAAACATACCTAAAGCTTATCAGAGCTCACGTGCAGTCCTTCTGCCTTCATTTCTATAGCCTCTGCTCACGTCCAAAGCTCCCAGCTCAGGACGTTTTCCCTCCACCCACTTCAGTGAGGTCATTTCCTATGTTCATGATTCAGGTCGATTGTGTAGTCAGTCTGCATCCCATCCTGGTATCCTCCAAACCCCTAAACAATTTTTCTTAATGTGAAAACAATAAAGTTTACTCTTTTGTGCTGTCAAGTTCTACAGGATTTGACAAGCACATAGTGACAAGTGTCCCCATTCCAGTGTCACATAGAAGTTTCACTAACCTTAAAAACGTCCCCGTGGCTCACCTGTTCAACCTTCCCCCCAGCGGAGCCCCTGGCAACCAGGGCTCTGCCTCTACAGCTCCGCCTTTTCCAGAGCGTCAATTACATGGGATCATGCTCTGAGGCCTTTTTCTTCTGTAAGCTTCTTTCACCTAGTAATACGCATCCCTGTCTTTTCATCGCTTGACAGCTCAACACTTTTATCACTGAACTGCACTCAGTCACGTGGATGCACCATGGCTCCTCACCTGTGGTGGGCATCTGTTGCTTCCAGTTTAGGGCGATTATGAATAAAGTTGCTATAAATGTCCGTGTGCAGGTCTGGGATGAACATAAGGTTTCAGATCAGCAGGGTGAATCCCTTGCAACATGACTGCTGGACAATGTTTAGCTTTGTAAAAACAACCACCAAACTGCCTTCCCAAACAGCTGTACCCGGCCCTCTGGAGGGAGATGGGGGCACTGGAAGAAGCCCTCAAATGGCCTTGGGGATCTGAGGAGTTTGGGTCCACGCCCTCCCATCCCACCACCCTTGAGGGCTCCTGCACAAACGGGAAGGCAAGGCCCACCCACTGTTTCTGCCCGGCAGCTCCCCACTCAGCACCTGTGGCCCCCCCTATACCCACGGTCCAGCCTGGGGTCTGTCTCAGGCATCCTGGCTCAGAGCAGGGAGCCAGGAGGCTCACACTTCCCCTCCTCTGGCCTTCGCCACACCGTCCTCAGGCTGCAGTGACCTTCCTGTATAGCTCATTGACCTGACGGCTGTGAGGTCCTCGACGACAGGGACTGGGGCCAACTCTTGTCCAGAGCACTGGCCTGTGAGCTGGAGGCCCGGCTTTCTGGACCTGCCCCAGCTGACCCTGAGAAGCACCTCCTCTGCCAGCTGCATTTCGTACCTGAGCAATGGGCTAGTCATCTTCAGTGAGAGCTCAGCCCAGCTGTGACCTTCCTGAGCTTTCACGACACGATTGTCACCCAGTCCACAGATGGGAGACGAGCTGAGCAAGTAAGTATTTCTGCCACCATCCTCTAGCTGGGTTTGGACCCCAGCCTGACTTTTTCACTCTCACACTGGAGGGTGGGCGTGGGGGTGGGGGCGGGGGCTACCACTTCCCCTCCCCCCACCCCCACGGGCTGGGCCAGGCATTGGCAGCTGCTGGTGCGAGTTGGTGGGAGGACCAAGGCCTCACGTATACCACCTGCCCAGGAGGACGGAGCTCCCTCTTCTTCGTGGGTTCCAGGACCTGTCTCCTGTGGCCAGAGTAGGCTTCTCAAAGTCCTGGGCCCACTGCATCAGTACCACTGCTGGGAGGAGAGGGTGGGGACGAGGGAGAACTGTCTGTATGCGCCGGGATTCAGACCCAGCTGTCCAGGATTTCAGCCCTGCCATGACTTCCTGCCATGGTTGGGAGATGAGAGTCCTTTAGGGTGGGGCCTGAGCCTGACAGGTGCTGCTGAATGATGGGTGGGTGGGTGGATGAAGGAACCACCAAATCCCCTCTCCACACTTTCCAAATGCCCCCAGTTGATCCCCATGGGCAGCTCTGATCTGCCCTTGGACCTCAAGGTTGCTCACCTTCAAGGGCATCATGACCTTCTTTCTGGTCCGCCTCCTCAATGGGCAAGAGCCATGATGCCACGTCCTGGATGCCAGGCCCAAAGTCCTGGGCCCACAGGCCTGGCCTTCTCCAGAGGTGCACCCCTAGTCCGGATCTCCGAGTGTTCCAGCTCACCCCTTGCCCAGGGAGCAAATATCTGATCCAGCCTGCCCTATGGAAGAGCCTGTGCCCTCCATAAGAGCCTCTTCACAACAAAGTGGCAATGTAGAGTACTTTCTGGATGACCAGGCTTCCTTATCACTACAGCCTTCGGAAGTGGGTCTTCTGTCCTCATTATAGAGATGGTGAAACTGAGGGCCAGAGAGGGCAGGACCTGCCCACCTCCCACCATCTGCCCTCACCTCCCCCAACCCCCAGACCCCTGCCCCAGGCCGAGCCGGCCCAGCACACAGTAGCACACACCCAGCAGGGTGTGCGTCCCATCTTTACACACAGCCAGGTGTCTTGGTAAAATGCTGATGATGCCGGCTCCTGCCCAACTTCCGACCTAACGGCATGGGGTGCAGCCTGGGCCTTGGGATTCTCTAAGGATCCCAGGTCATTTCCCACTGCAGGAAACACCTGGACCGGAAGGGACCTGGATTTAGAATGGAGTGGAAGGAACCAGCTGTGTCCATGCGCCTCCAGCAGGGGGCAGTGCTGCCTCACGTCTCAGACTCCGTGGCACAGGCCGTCCCTCCTGTGGGACCCTCCTCAACACCTTGGGTTTCTAAGTGGGTCCATCATAACTAGGGGAGATGAGGGGTCGGTCTGATCCCACCTCGACCTCACCTCGGCAAACTCCTTCCTCCTGGGGGCTCTGCGTGCAGCGGGAAGGTGGACCCAAGGGGCTTTGGACCCAGGGGCTACAGCCCCTCCCCAGCTTTTTCTGGGATCTCTCTGGGCATCTGGGCAGAAGGGGTTCCATCCACTGCCAGAGGACAGGTGGAAAATGCTAGATTAAATGGCCCGTCCACACCAACATTCTCTGCATCTGTGAGATCACCAGCCAGCTCAGATTCCCCCTCCTGGAGATGCACGGGACCCTTTGGATATTTATGGGGCTGAAGGCTAAAATCTTCGCATGCGCCTCCTTCCCTGGCTCCCTCCAGGCTCCAGCCCCTCCCTGAATGAGGTCCCCAAGACTTGCCTGACCACCTCCAGTCACTCCTGGGTGCTGCTGTCCTGGGACACAGCAGTACAACAGTGGCCCCCACTCATCTGTCCTGAGTGCCTACCACCTGTGCCAGGGTCTCTCTGAATCAGGGTAGGGGGATCACTGCATTTCCCACGCATGCCCTTTCTGCCATCACTCTGTCTGCTGGTGGTAGGGCCTGGCATATGGTGGGTGCTCAATAACTCCCCATCCGAAGCCATGCACCCCTCCCCCACCACGGTGGCCTGAGCCCCCTGCTCCCACCCTGGCCTATGAGGTTACAAACCCCAAGCCTGTGCTGGCTCGGCCTGTCACTGCCTGATTGCGCTGGTGATAAACTTATCAAGCCCAGCATCTCTGGTCCAGAGGGACTGCCCTGGGCTGGCGTCGCCATGGCAACCAGAGGCAGCAGGGCGGCCTGAGGCTGGGTTGCCATGCGATGAGGGCGGGCAGCCTGAGGTTTCTGCTCGGCTGGTGGGAGCGCTGGGTGGTGCCCATGTCTCTGGAGGGTCACCAGCTCTCATCCCTGTTCACCCCACAAAGTCCCGTTTTAAAGCGCTGCCCCACCTGGAGTCACCGGCTTCTCAGTCCCGCCTTGCCCCTCTGCCCTGTGGAGATATGAAAAACCAGCACCAAGGGACTGGGAACCCATAAGGAGCGTACCCCTCTCCTCACCTTCCCCTGGAGACCCCAGCAGCCCCTGCTCTGCACCTGCACACCCGAGTTCTCACCTTTTATCCCCCTTACCTGACACCTGCCTGCAGGGTCCACTCACTCATTCCAAAGGAGGCCGTGCCCGATGCACCAGGCATGGGAAAGAGAGGAGAGGGAGTCATGGGACAGGACCAATCTCCAGCCAGTGGTGTCACACAGTGGCACTCAGTAATGTGGGTATGTGGAAGTCAGGACAAGAGGCTCCTCTACAGGAGGCAACACCCCAGATCTCTAGGTCCCCGGAGTAGACTTCTTTTTTTTTTTTTTTTTTTCCTTTTTGTCTTTTTTCGTGTCCGGCAACAGATCGCAACCCTTGGTGTTGCGCCCGCACTTCGCTCAGCCAGTGAGTGGGAACCGGTCTGTATGTGGGATCCGAACCCTCGGCGGGAGCGCCACCGCGCTTCCCAAACGGCACACTGTAGCAGTGCGCCACCGGGCCGGCCCTCTGGAGTAGACTTCTTTCCAGACCAGGGAAAGGCCCACATGACTCACATATGCAAGATTTTATTATAGGAAACCCCAGTGGGCTGGGCCCCACAGCCAGGTCAGCAGGGGGCCTGCTGGCTCAGAGGAAACAGGAGAGAACCTGGGGACCTGCCTTCCCTCTGCGTCTCCGATAGCTTCCATGGCCACCTTTTTCCTAGGATAGCCACCCTCATACCTGGGCCCCTCAGGAGAAGTCCAGATGGTCCTGGTGACAAGGCAAGGCCCTGATGGGGGGGGGCAGCCTGAGGAGGCCCCTGGCAATGGGCAGCATCTTAAGCGATTAAGATGCAGATTAAACAGACGGCAGGTCATGTAATGCTTCCCAGGGTCCCATGGCCGGGGCCCAGGGAGTGGCCCAGAGTTCTGGGGAGCAGCCAGTCTCTCAAAACACCCCAGGAAGGGGGAAAATGTCGGTGTGGGGGGTCTCGACTCCACCATGGGAGGCTGGCTCAGCAATGCCCCCCAACTCCCTCCCCTACTGCTGTCAGTCCTTCTCAGGCTGTGTGTGCAAGTGTGTGTGTGTGTGTGTGTGTGTGTGTGTGTGTGTGTGTGCGCGCGCGCACGCAAGCCTGAGTTCTCTGTGCATGTGTGACTGGATGTGGGCATGTTGAACATGCTTGTGCACCTGTGTTGGTGTATGGCGGCGTGTGTACGAGCGTGTGAACGTTTGCATGAGGGTGGGTGTGAGTGTGCTCATGCGTGAGTGTGTGTATGCACGCATGCACGTGTGCTCAGGGGGCAGTGACATCAGGAAGCCCCGGCCCTCACACTGCTGACTTTTCCACTTTGTCATCCCCAGGAGCTGCCCTCACTCCAGGCAGGCCACAGCACCACCTGCACACCTTGGGGCAGGACCGAGGCCCTCAAGTCCCTGCTCCCAGCTCTGGGTGCCCGCTGCCTCCCCAGGAGGGTGCCTGGCTAGTTGGGGGGTGCATGAGGGTCCAGGCACCATCACCAAACTCGGGGCCAGGGGCAGCTTAGCCTCCAGACAGCGTGGAGACAAAGGGCATTTATCACAGGAGCTGGCGCAGATGGGGCATCATTAACCTGTTATTAACCGGGCAGTCAGATAACATCGTGTATTTTGTAGCCCTCCGTGTGAACCTCCTGCCCACTCGGGCCAGTGTGGACACAGGGCTTGGCGCAGGCAGCCCGGGGCAGGGCAGGTGGCTACACTCCTGGTGCCCATGCCCTCTCCCAAGGCCTCTGCATGGGCCCCAGCCCCCTGGCCCCAGGGTAGCTGCAGAGCCGAGACAGGGCAGCTGCGGGCTGCAGGCAGGGAACTGGTGCAGGCCTTCCCGTGCCGGGTGGTGGCCGGCTCCCAGTAGCCCCCTCGTGTTGCCAACTTCCAAACCCAAGCAGGAAACCCCATGCAGAACCAACTAGCACTGAATGGCAATTTATTTTTAAACACTCGTAATCTGTCTCTCTTCTCACATTCTTCCTTCTCGTGTTTCTTTTCCACGATCTAACACCGCTGTTCGTCAAACCCTGGCGTCTGTGGCCGTGATGTTTTGGAGAACAATTACGTAGGGAAGTAATTTCACAGTCAGAGTCGCAGAAAGGCCAGCCAGCAATGGGGACAGAACAGAGCAAGGCTGTAAAAATTACTCGAAAGGGGAAGAAAACCCTTGAAAGTCTCAGGCCCACCCTCCTGCCCCAAAGGAAAAAACACGTGCGGCGGTTTCGATCAAAGCCTCTAGGCCACGTCACGAGAGCCCCTTCCTCTGCGGCTCCACGCCAGACCGTGTCCCCAGGAAGCCTTCGCCCAACCCCCAGCCCCCCATACCATCCAAGTATACATGAGGGATAAAATTACATTTGTACAAAAATAGATTTTTTTTACCTTTCCCAATGCTCTAGACATTTTCTCTTATCCTCACCCTTATGGATCTGTCGTCCTCTCTAAGGATTAGCGATGTGTCCCAGCTAAGGCGATGCTAAAGGTGGGGAACGGCCGAAGCTGTCTGCTCCAAAGCATCTTAAAATAGATGCATCTCCTTGCCTTGAGATATTCATGCGAACCCAGACTTCACCCAAGGAGGGGTCCTTACGTACTTGCTTGCATGAAGCAAATTTAGAGGGAAACAGGGAGTCTCGATTAAAAATAAACACAGAACGTGGGTAACCGCTCCGCGTGTCCCGCGTCGGCGGCGCCCGCTGTCCACGCGCAGCGTCTCTGTACAGCACATACATGTTTACACCACACATCTGCGTGGACGGGAACCAGGTCGTGAGCCCCAGTCCCATGATGGGGCCAACATCAGCTCATTACCCACTGGCTGCTCACTCCGGCCGGGCCCTCCTGGGGACCCCCACAGGGAGGGGGCTGAGGGATGGTCTCCAGACTCTGCCACCAGGCCACCAAGCTGGAATCCTTGGGGACGCCATACTTGGAAAACCAAAGGTGTGGGGCCATCTTTCCCAGAGACCACGTGCTTCCAGGGTGACGAGGGCCAGCCCCTGACGTGGGGCCCATCTGGGTGAAATGTCCCCAGGCAGGCCAGCTTCCGAAAGCTTCCCGACTGGGACCGAGCAGGAGCCTGGCTTTGTGGTCATCCTCACTCCTCAGCCATGGCAGCCCTGTGTGCACGTCAAAGCAGGGAGGTGACAGAGCCGAGGATGTGCCTGCAGGACAGGGCTGGCCCGGGAAGCGGCACTGGGGAGAGGCAGCCTCGGTGGCAGTGCTCGCCCAGCCGGGCCGAGGCAGGGACGGGCACAGAGCGGCTAACGAACTGGTGTTAGTGCTATCTTTAGAAAATTAAAGATTGTCCCACCAAAATAATAATAATAATAATTACAAAAAAAAAAAATCACCTTAATTGAGCCAGATTGGTAATACTACTAACGGTCTGGTTAAATAAGAATCCTACCTCTACTGAGTAATGTGCGACTCCCCACATATCACCTTTTCAAACAAACAGCGTCACACATACAGTGATGACAACAAGGAAACTAATGACAAGGGGCGGGAGCCCTCAGGATGAGGCTGAGACAACATGGGTGGCGGGGGTGGTGGTTAAGGCTATGGGGCCAGAGGGACGGGGACTCTGGTTTCAGGAGGGGGTGGCCCGGGAGGCTCAGTGCTTAACAGACAGCCATGGCAGGAAACTTCCCAAGAAGCAGCTGACCCCTGCAACGGAGGCCCCTGTCCCTGGGTTTCCTCCTCTGGAGCCACCGATGTTCCTCTGAGGGCCCTGAGGAGCACATGGGGCACCGCGTATGGCCGGGACCAGGCATGAACAAAGGGTGCATTTGGCTGCAGAAGGCACCAGGTGTTGGGTGTGCGTCTCAATGGCTCCCACAACCGGGGGACCCAAGAGGGCCCACGTCACTCTGCCTGTTACCACCACACCCCAGAGGCTGCCCAGACTTCCTGGTAGAGTCTGGGAGGAGGAAGAGCTGGCGAGGGCCCTGGTACAGCTGTGGGGCTCCCCTGTGCACTACCTCTGCCTCGGGACAGCAGACCAGGCAGGGGACACCTCTCCCCAGCCAGCACGCTGAAAGGCAGGGGTGGGGGGAAGGGAGGGAGATGTTTCTGGAGCCTTGACAGCCTCTGTCTCAGGCAGACAACTGCAGTGTCCTCCAGGTGCCCCAGCTCGGCTCTGACTGGGGACTCCGGAAGGCAAAGAACGGGCACTTTCCTCCCCAGAAGCCTGGAAAGCTGCCTTTCCTGGATGCCTCCCCGCCAGACCCCTGGACAACACCCTATCCGCACTGAGGAAGACCCCATGAGAGGCACCCCGCACGCCCCATTCCAGCACCGCTCCTGGGAAGACAAACCCTTCCTGGCAATGCCCCGCTGCCCACCCCCATTCAGGCACCTGCTGCCGACAGATGCGAGCCCGTGGGTCTGAGACGTGAACGTGGAAGGTACTCAGGCCGGAGGGAGGGCCTGACAGTGCAAAGAGGCGTGTTCAACCTGAGAGCACCCGCACCACCAGAGCGGAACGTGCAGGCCGTGCCGGCCGCAGAGCTCCCAGCCACAGCGGTGCTGCTTGGACTCCCACGTAAGGCTCTGGGTGAACGATGTCATCCACAGACCAGCTGGGCTGGGTGGTCCCAAGAGGACCTGTAGCCCCAGGCCTGAGGACACTGGGCCTCCACGGCTCTCAGAGTCCAAAATTCTTCCAGACAGAGCCAGCCAGCCAGAGAAAGTGGCCTGAGCAGGGGTCTCACCCAGCGCCCAGTGAGTCAGCTACTCTGGGGTGGCCCAGAAGCCTCTACCAGGATGCAGCCGCGTCTGCTCCTGCCACATGGCAGGCCCCCTGCCTCCCTCTGAGGGAAACCGGCCAGCCACCCTCTCCCCTCCCCGCCCTTCAGGCCTTCCTGATAGCCGACATCTGCTGAGGGGTCATCAGAGCCCACGTGAGAATGGCCATGTGCTTCCAGCAAGCCCACTGGGGCGACGACACATGACCCTGCCCAAGACTGGGCTAGCCCTCCAGGAACCAAGCTAGCCCTGGTCCACCTCAGACCGAAAGAGAAGATGTGGGTGGGGCAGAGGCCAGGGCACCATGGTCTGGGCACCCTGGGTTGAACAGGAGCACATGGCAGGGAGAAGCTGAAACCAGGACAAGAACGCAGAGAAAACTGAGGTGGGCGAGTGAGTGACCCTGTCCCCGCAGCCTTGAGGTGGCCCAAACCCTGCACAGAGGTCAGCTCACGTTCTCACTGCTTGGGACGAAGCTGCGAGCTATCTTTGGAAAATGGGCTGTTCCACCTTCACTCTGAGCAAAGGGAACCTGGCTTGTGCTGACTCCCCTCCCGCTGTCCCAGGGCGGGTGGGGCTCTTGCCATGAAACACCAGCCTGCTCCCCCCCTGCCCCTCCTCCTGACACCGGGTGGGGCTCTCACGGGCTGGCGGGCACCAGCACTCAGAGCAGGCGAAGACAGGTCACTCCAAACAGAGAGCCGCTGGGGAGATGTGAAACCAGCAACCAACAGCAGCCAGGACAAAGCCTCTTTCCCGCTCCTGCAGCTCCACAGCTGGGGGCCACGAGACCCCCTGTGAGCTGCCTTGAGCCCCCCTGGGGTGAGCTTGATGGGGAGGGGCCTGGCTGAGTCACACCAGTTCTTGCCAATCCGGCTGCCGCCCGAGAAAGCCACTGTCCTGGGCCAAAGACAAGTAGTAATAAAAATCACGAGGACAACAATGCATCTCGCAGGCAGAGCAGTCACAGGCCGCACCCCAGAGGTCCACACAGGCCAGGCAGGGAGGGCAGGGACAGGCCAAAAAGAGCAGCTGGCGTCCAGGCAGGCGGCCGGAGCGGGCGGGCGCAAAGGACGGGCCTAAGTCATTTGGTGTGGGGCTTCCAGCATCTCCATGAGGAAGGTGTCGATGGGCGTGTCCCCGATGAGCTTGAAGAAGAACAGGTGTTCCAGGCACTTGAGCCCAATGGAGCGCAGGGCGGGCAGGCGCAGCAGGAGCTTGGCGAACCTGCCGGGACAGCAGGGCCGGGTGAGGGGCAGGCGACCCGCCCACCCTCCGCCCTGGCACCGGCAGCCTCCCTGGGGACGTGCCCTGTCCTACAGCCTGAGCCCCCAACCATGATCTGCAGCGTGAGACCTGCCTGTGCTGAGCCTGCAGGAGGAAGGAGTGGCATCTAAGATAGAGGAAACAGAAGAGGCCCCGGTGGTGAGACAGTGGCTGCTGGACAGGCTCAACATGGCTGTGTGAAGATGTTAAAAAACGTGGGCTTGCTCCAGGGGCAGTGGGGAGCCACGGCAGGACTTCATGCAAGGGAGAGAGCTACAAGAATGGATGTGAGTATCAGCAATGCCTCGAGCTGCAGCAGACATCCCACGACAAACAGTGGGGCCTGTACCAGGAAGGGTGACAGGGATGGAGATGTGTGGGCAGCTCACAGGTGACATGCAGGGTACCGGGTGGGTGACTAAAAAGTCATGGGGGGCAGGGGGCACTCAGACTGGGTCTCCACTGGAGGTGGAGCCAGTCCTGAGTTGGGGAATTCTGGGCCTGAGCAAGACCCTTCCCCTAAAGCACTGACATCTCTCGAGCCCCTCCCCACAGCACCTTTGCAGGCCTGGCAGCCCCAGCCCAGGGCCAGCCCTTCCGCAGAAACAGCTCTGCTGCATGGAGCTGGTGGCTGCACAGGAGGGACACGTGATCCTCAGGGCCCTGTCCACACCCTGGGGAGTTTCCTGGGGAGGGACTGTTGGGTGGGGGGAAGTCTGGGAGGCTCTGGGAGAAGCAACGTCAGGGTCAGCTGGTCCTGCTTCAAGGGCAGTTGCCACCAAGGCAGTGGGTATGGGGATGCGGCCAGGTGTCCCTCCCTGTGCACACTGCCCGGTCCCCCCACACGGACCCTCGAGGGGCTGCAGGGCCTCCTTAATTATTAACGACGTCTCCTACTTCACGGGAACAGCCCGTGGCTGCGTGCCTCACGGTCCTCACTCCAGAGGCAAAAACTCAGCTTAGAGGCTGGAGCGGGGCCAGAGAACGGGCCGTTTTCTGCTGAGCTGGCGAGATGGGCCGTGGCGGGCAGCCAGGAAAAACAAGCTGCCGCCACCCCCTCCCGTCCGGGAAGCTTTAAACCAAACCAGATGAGGACTGAGACGGCAGCGTGGACACGGTTAACTGTGTGTGTGCCAGGAGGTGGCTGGGTGGCCAGGGAGGCCTGGGTGTCCACCTCACCCAGCCCCTCCCTTCGAGAGGCAGAGAGGAGGGGCAGGACCAGGACAACAGGCTCAGACCCCAGGAGTCCACGAACGCTTCTCCTGGACACCTCCTGTGTGTCCAGCCCCGTGGTCTCAGAAATGAGAGAGGATCCCCACCCTGCCAGGGCCCACAGATGGACGTAGGAGAAAGCACCTCTGAGCTGGGGCCACACCATCCATCCTGCACACACCTGTAAAGCACCCACTGTGTGCTGGGGTTGCCTGCTTAGCGGGGCAGTGGCGGGAAGTGGGGAGCACAGCCTTCATCTACGTTCTCAACAAAGGCAAGAACCTACAACGTGCCAGTGCAGGGCCAATCCTTTTGGAGGTCTACAGGATAAGAGCACGGGGCGTGTGCGCCCGCTGGCCTGCAGAGCACTGCCTGCTCATTCCCACAAAAGGGCCTGAGGGCACCTCTCCTGGGGTGGGGACAGGGGCTCTCAGAGCAAGACTCCCCGTCTGTGCGGGCAGGGCAGGGCTCACCGTCCCGGCTGCTCCGGGTACTTGTGTTTGCAGTAGGCCTCCAGGGACGCGTACACCTTCTCCCTCAGCGCCTCCACCTCGGCTGGGTTTGAGAGTCCCTTGGAGTCTGCAGGGAGAAGCAGCCGCAGGTCAGAGCCCCTCGCCGGGTGGGCTGTCCACAGGGACCCAGGCCTGTCAGGTCTTCTTCCCCAGCTTCCCCACCTAGGGCAAAGCAGGCAGCATGCAGTGCACTGCAGGACGTGGCTGCCCTGCCAGCTGCCACGAAGCCCAGCGGCAGCGGGACGAGTGTGGAACCTGCCACCAGGCTGCCCTGGGCACCACCCCCGGCTTTGCCACTGGACAGCCACATGACCTTGAGACAGTCCCTTGACCTTCAGAGACTCAGTTTCCCCATCTGTAAGTTGTCAGTAATCTGCTCCCCACCCCACATCCATTGCCGTGGTAACCAGGAGACCGTGGATGTCTTCACTACACTTGGGTCACTGTCCCACTGACCTCAATGGAAGCTACAGACCACATCCCCAGAAACATCCAGACCCAAGCCATGGAGAAAAGGCCCCAGAGCCTGTCCTCAGTGCCTGGGACTGTGAGTCCTGAATCCAGGCTGCGAGTCAGGACCCAGGGGTTGGGAACCCAGCCTGGACAGAGACGCCAGCAACTGCAGCCACCAAAACCTCTAGGGCACTAGTGGCCTGCAGAGAATGCCCCGGGTGGCCTGGGGTCCTGGGATCCTCAGACACATCCCAGGCTCCTCCGCCTGTCCCAGCTCTAACCAGTCTCCCCTCCCTCCTCTTCGGCCACGCCCAGGCCCCGCTGGTGAACCAGCGCCAGCAGCCAAGCCACACAGGGGACTCCACCGGGTGGGCCAGAGGCGTGGCCCAGCCTCCTGTGCTAGTAGATCACGGCTGGAAGTACAGAACTGGGTGATGAAGACACACCATCTCCACCCAGCCCAGTCCCACTGGGTGGAGCTAACAAGGACAGGGAGGTCATCCTAGGAGCTCTGAGAGGGCCTGTCCTCATGAGCCCCCCTGCCTCTCACCACCCCAGCATCCTCAACCTGCTCCCTGTGTCCCCCATAGCCTCGCAGCAGATGGTGCGGTGTTACCATACACTACAGTTCTGCAGGGCTTGGCTCTCTGTGGCCCCTACGAGAAAGCCCAGACCTGGCAAAACCCTCAAGGACCTGCCAGGCAGCCCCTGCCTGGCCAGCCCACCCTGCGCTCTGCCCTCCCTCCCAACTGGCCTTTTGCTAAACTTCACCTCCTGGAGGAAATGTCCTGCGCACCCTTGACCATGCGGTGGTCCCGCCATCGCAGGGCAGGGGTGGTCATGAGCACTGCCCACGGAACCCCCAGCTCCGAGAGAGCAGGCCTCGCCCAGCTGCTTGTAGGAGGACCTCCCACGCCAGGCATTTGCTACGTGAAGGAGCAACACCCTCCAGCTTTTCAAGCAGAGAAGCCAGAAGCTGCCTAAGTGCCCTGCTGTCAGGTGGGAGGCCTGCCCCAGCCCCAGCCCCACAGCCCCCGGCCCCACACCAACACCACTGCAGGGGTCCTGGCCCCAGGAACACCCTGGACCTGAGGCTGGGGGATGAGGCTGGTCACCCCGGGGCACCGCACAGGCCTAAGCCGTCACCAACACCAGCCTGGAAGGTGGGGGATGCAGAATGTCAGTGCCAGAAGCTATGTGCGGAGCCAAGGACTCTGCCGCACTGTGCCGAGGCACGCTGGTGGCAGAGGCCAGATGGCCCAGCCAGAGGCCTTGCGGGAGCTCCACCAGGGGGGCCTTTACCGACAGGCGCTGTCACAGGCCCCACCGCTACAGAGGCCACAGAAGCACAAGCCACCGCAGCTAATCCTCACAGCACGAGCAGGACAGTGTGACTGTCCCTCTGCTGTAAGGACGACACAGAGGCAGAGGCAGAGGCACGGGCAGACATTTGCCCCGCCACAGCAACAGCAAAGAGCGCAGCCGCGGCCCAGGTCTGGGGCTGTGAAGGGGCCCGGCGCAGCACAGGACCGCAAGGTGGCAGGCTGTACCGGGGTTGAAGAGGACGATGGCGCGCAGGCAGCCCAGCTCCGTCTTGTCCATCTGCATGTCCCGCATCTTGGACACGAGCTCCGTCAGCACCCTGCAGGGGACAAAGGCAGACGCCAAGCCCGAGTCAGACCACGCTGTCGCCAGGACGCCACCCCAGATGTGCCCAAGGACTCAGGGAACCTGGAGTGGTCCCACAGGGCAGAGGAGACGGTCAAGGCCAAGCCGGGGAGCAGACCCGACCACCAAGGAGAAAGTTTGAACATGGGCACAGACACCCCCACAGGCCTGCCCCAGCTTGCACAGAGGGTGGGCTCCTCTCCTCTCCCCTGAGGGTCTGCCTGAGGGATTTTATTCTGGGAACTTGGACACTAAGGAGGGACCTCATGACAGCTGAGTCTAGGTGGGCCAGGCCTGAGTCCACCGCCTCACAGGACCAGCCAGACCCTGGGTTGTCTCTGCTCCACTGCAGACCAGGCACCACAGCCTGAAGCCAAGCTCTAGCCTGCGTGGCACCCACGGCCGCTCTCTGCAGCCCATGGAAACCTTTCCCCAGGATGCAGCCTCCCTGGGTGAGGTGAGGGGTTTGCTGGAGGGGAGGTGGGTCCCACTTCTTGTCTCCAACCATCTGCTTCCATGAGGGGAAAAGACCACCCACACGGCCTCATCAGAGAGGTGGAGACCCCCTGGTGGAGGCTGCGCCAGCCCCTGTAAGAGCCGGTGACTGAGTTCTGAACCCCCCTGGCCCACCTGCAGCACACCAGCTTGGCCACACGGAGCCCTGGGCCTCCCCGCCCTTGACAGTCTGTTCACCCACAACTCGACTGTCGTGTCCAGAGATGGAAGTGGCGGTGAGGCTGGCACCACAAGGGAGGAAAGAGGGCAGTGCCCAGGGGGCAGGATGGCCACCCCCAGAGGAGCCCCGGCTTTTCCCTGTGGGCCAAGGGGAGCCTTGAGGGTCTACAGGCTGGAGAGGGTGGTGGTCGCTTCCTGGGAAAGATCTGAAAGTGCCTGGAGGACGCAGTGGGGAGAACAGGAGCTCGGTGGCCCCGCAGCCTCTGGGGCCAGAGTCGGGATGCCAGATGTCCACTCTCAGGCAGGGCACACAGCTGCAGAGGGCGCGAGAAAGCCCCAGGCCACCCGGGCAACTCGCACCCCACTCACATGGAGGGTGAGGAAAAGCTGGGGCCTCTCTGATCGCTGCTCTGGGACCCCAGAGAATGTATCCCGAGACCTCCGTCACCAGAGCTGCCAGCTGGGCAAGCGGCAGGGGCTGCGCTTCTCAAAGCCAGGAGCCAGAGGGACATACCCTCTAAAGCAGCTTCTGAGGGCGATACACACCCCCGGCTGCCCCTTTTGGTGGCTCTCATACGTTAGCCTGTTAAAGGCTCCGAGAAGTCCTGCAGCAAAGTCCCTTGTATACCCTGTTTAAACCAGCATTCGCCCGCTTATGAGGCCACAAGCCCTCTGCATTTGGTACATGCTGAAGCTCCAGGCTGGCTTCAGGCTGACTGTCTACTCCACCTGAACCATGCTGTGGGCCAGTGACGTTCATGCATTTATTCCCCTAGGGGTGCCAGTGGGTGGCCTCTACTCACCTCCAACTCCAGGGCTCTCACACTCAGGGGCTCACCTGGGACCCCTCTTGCCACCTCCTCCCCTCACCTGCTCCTCTCCACTCTGTGCTCCTAGTGCGGAGGCCCCCACCCAAGGAACCCTGTGATGCCCCTTCCCTGGCTTCCCTGCTCCAGCAGCTGAAGGTGACATCTGGGTCCCCAGAATGCCCAGGCTTGGCATGGGCCTCTGGGCACACAGACACAGACTGCCCAGAGACAGGGACAAGGAAGACACCGTGCATCTTGCCCCGTGGAAGTGAACAAGCCCAGCATCTCAGGACACTACCCGCCAATCAGGACTACCTGCTCTGGTGTATCGCTAAGAAGTAGCCGAGGTGCAGACAGAGGGGAAGGTGCCCACGCTCTGCCAGGGCTCCATGGCAGCAGCGCTGCAGGACGGGCTCAGGGCACAAGCCACGCCTCAGGTTGCGACAGCATCCCAGTCACAGCACAGAAGAGTCTGTGACCCGCCAATCCGAACAACAATTCTATAAAAAGTATGGCTTTCCTTCCCACGGATGGATATACTGGATTACCAAAAAGAAAAAAGAACTGGAAGGAAATAAGCCACAATGCTGGCTGTAGTCTCAATTATTCCCAGATGCTGAGTTCTAAAGGGATTTTAATTCTTCCTTGTACTTTTCTGTATTTCTCGCATTTTTAACCTGCTTGAGCAGGATGTGCATGGACCTGACTCGGCCAGCCCAGCGGTACAGGTGGCGGAAGCGCCCTGGCCCTGCCAGGGTCCCACCCCACCTGTCAAAGATGGCGCCCACCCCTGCGCTGTGGGCGCTGTTCCGGTGGACGTGCAGCCCGGTGGCCAGGAGGATCCCGTCCTTCACGGCTATGGACCGGTGCGAGAAGGAGGCGATGAGCAGCTCGTTCCAGCCTGGGGGAGGAGGCACACGGTCACTTGCTGTCTCCAGGCCCCCCCGCCCTGCCTCCACCCCACCCCCTAGTCGGACCCCCACCGCAGCACGTCGCAGACCCATCCAAGCCCAGGCTCGCAAACTGGGCTCCAGTGCCCTGTAGAAAAGAGGCTGCTCTGTACCTAAGACCAGGAAACACCTCTTCCTTCTCCAGGAAGGAGACCTATAAAGGCCTCGAGAAGTCCTGCACAGAGTGTCTCCTCCGGCTTTGTTTAACCCAGGACCTCACTGACTCGTGTGCCACGGAGCGTGAAGGACTCGCTCTGGGATGGCCACGGAACACCTGCTGCCAGCCTGGCCCAACAGCACATTTCCAGAGGTCAATGTGGACTGCGTGGAGCGCCACAAAATAGCAAAGCACTAAACTTAGACAAGGTGCCCAGAGCCACGGGCCCACCCTGGCACTCTTGTGGGATGTTCTCACGCAGGCGCCCCAGAGCAACATCGAAGGGTGAGGAAAGGGCACAGAAGAAACAGAAGAAGTCCCTGTGCACGAATACTTAGTGGCTCCTGTAAACTGGATAACATGGAATCGTCGTCAATGAACCAACAGTAGCTGGCTGGGTAACTCACGTGGGACAGCCCGGTGCTCACACCAAGGTCAAGCGTTCAGACCCCCTTTCTGGCCAGCCGCCAAAATAAAACAAAACAAACAAACCAACAAAATATATATATATAAATGTATCCATGATAATTTTCATTGCCAACACTCCCTGAGTGGTCGAAAGGTTCTGGGTATCATGTGGATTACCAACTGCGATCTTACAAAGCACACACTAGCTCCATTTTACAAAGAGGGAAACTGAGATACACGGCGGGAAGGGGTCAGCAGGAGGATAGGCGTGGACCTCAGGGACCCCTCCGTCCAACGACTCCAACCAACCCTGGCTTCCCAGCTGTGTGCAGCCCTCCCGAAGCTCATCGGAACATGACTTCATGCCCCCATCACGGGAACCCAGGAGGCAAGTCCTGCCGTCCTCATTTCACAGCTCGGTGATCTGAGAGCCCGGGAAGGAAGCCCTGACCCCGAGGCTGCCCCTTCCTGGGTGGGAGGGGTTTGACAAGCCTCTGAGCTGTGCCCACCGAAATGAGAGAGGAAAAGCCAGGGAACGCTGTCACAGAGGCGCAGGTCCAAGACGTCCCCAGTCAGCTTGCACGTCCCATTCCAAGCCGGGTGTCAGCAGGCAGCCCGTTGAAAGGGGAAACAAGGAAAGTAGGAGAGTGCATCTGGGAGACGCTGCCCTGAAGGCTCTGGCAAGTCGTGCAGTGAAAACATCTTCCTCTCGGCTCAGCCAAACTTTCTTCGCTCAAGGAACCTTCTTTTTTGCCCATGAAACACCTACAGCATCACATCTGGGGAAACTCTGATCTACGTGACCCCCCTCGATCTGAAACACGGTAATCTGAGGCCCAGGGAGGCGACTACCCCAAGCCACACAGTGAGTCAGGACTGTCCCCAGCCCCAGCCCCCACCCCGTTCCCAATCCCTTCCTACATTCCAGGGTAGGGTGGTTTACATCCCAGTAGAGTGAAAGCTCTTCCAGGGGAGGGCTCTCCCCCTTCCCTCCCCCAGCAGACCAGTGTGGATGGACATCCTATGCCCAAGGGCAGGGACCCAGGAGGCAGAGCTGGCCCCAAACCCACCTGCCTCCCTCCCTGGCTGTCCCTGCCTCTCTGGAGTCACTTTGTGTCTCTCCTTCTGGTCCCCCACAGAGGTCTGTCCAGCTTCGTCCTGCTTCAGATCTAGCGGCCAGGCCTGGGATCCGCCTGAGTGGCCAGCTGTCCCCCCACCACACCCATGGCCGCTGGGGCCCCAGCAGGGCCTGGGGTGGGCTTGCCTCTGGAACTCAGGCAGCGCCCAGCATGGCCTGGCAATGGCTGGTGTCAGAAGCGCTGCTGAGCTGTGGTGCAGCACAGCACAGGGGACAGGGGCCCAGGACATGTGGATGGCCCGGCAGGAATGCACCTCCCAGCAGCCTCCAGCAGGCCTGGCCACATCTCAGCTTATCCGTCCCTCCGCCCCGCACCTGCATCCTCAGCTCTTTCTCCTCTCCCATGGGTAGGAGCATGCTGGAAGGACCCACAGGCCCAGTGGTGAAGCCAGCTGGGGCTCAGACCTGGCTCGGCCTGGTGGGCCCAGCCTCCCCTCTCCACACCGCCATTCGTGCAGCTCAGCAAGGGCACCTGCTCCTGGTATCGGAAGCACCAACCTGCCTGTACACGTCCAGCAAAGCAGGAGCTCTGACAGTCACAGCTGCTGGTATCTGAGGGGATGGTCTGTCCCAGGCGGCCATGGCCAAGCCAGGCCTGGCTTCCCCTCTGGGTCAGGGATGGAGAGGGGGTAGGCAGGACAAACAAGACCAGAGGTGCAAAGTGGTGGGACCCCATGCCTTCTACGTCAGCCCGGCCCCTTCCTCGCTCACGGCCCAGCAAGGCCAGCGCCCCCTGAGAGAGCAATCTTGCACAGCCTGGACCCTCAGAAGTCGTGCTGGAGGGGCTAACGAGACCTCAGAGTTCAACAGCACAGGTGATGGGACAGGCAGGAGGAAGATGTTGGACAGAGGAGCCTGGAAGCCACGGGCGGACCGCGTCCTGCCTCAGTTTGCCCATCTGACAAACATCAGTGTCAGGGTGACTCGATGCTTCCACGGAACAAGCCAGAACTATTTATTTTTAGCACTTCTTTTCTGAAGGCCGCCTGGAAGGGTGGGGTGGGGGTCTGCCCCTAGGACGGGGCCCTAACCCTGCAGTGACAGACACACGAATAAAGCCGGCCTCCGCCCACAGCCAGGCTGGACCCCTCAGTGGGTTCCGGAAGGAGGCCCAGGAGAGGGAGCAGAGGCCGCCCACCACAGGAACACCAGGGGATTGCGTCCCGGTCATCCAAAGCCCCAAGAGGGGCTCGGGTCTAGGGGCAGCCAGGGCTCTGGGCCAGGAACAGGCTGCACGGGGAGCTATCACCAACTGCTGCAGGGGAAAGCCACAGGCAGGTGTCCACATGTGAGGGCCAGCGTCAGCGGATGGCCAGGGGCCCAGGACATGTGGATGGCCCGGCAGGAATGCACCTCCCAGCAGCCTCCAGCAGGCCTGGCCACATCTCAGCTTATCCGTCCCTCCGCCCCGCACCTGCATCCTCAGCTCTTTCTCCTCTCCCATGGGTAGGAGCATGCTGGAAGGACCCACAGGCCCAGTGGTGAAGCCAGCTGGGGCTCAGACCTGGCTCGGCCTGGTGGGCCCAGCCTCCCCTCTTCTGCATGCCCCAACAGAAGCCAGTGACCCTCGAAGCCCCACTCTGCCATGACCACCCATGCACCAGACGCCATGACACGGTCGTCCAGCCTGACGTGCAGCCCCACCCCAGCCCTCAGACTTCCTGGTCTTCCCAGGATCTGGAGACTCCTAAGGAAAATACGTAGCCGCATGTGACCAGCTGTCCAAGGCCATCTTTGCTGCTGGGGGGAGACACCACCGTCCTCTCTGCAAAGGCTTTTCCACCTCACCCTGGCTGTTTCCAAAGCCCACGGTGGCCACACGGGCTCTGAAGCTGGCAAAACTAGGGGGATCCTGAACCGAGGGCCAGAGAGGAAGAGCCCCCAGAGGTGAAGGCAGACAGGCAGACGTGGCCCTCGGTCAGCAGAATGGTCGCCAGACTCTGAAAGTCTGTGCCCACAAAGGCAGGGGCCCCACGCCTCAGGCCCAGAGGGGCAGAGACCCATCCGGACAGAAGGAGGATTATCCTGGCTCCTCTGGGTGGGCCCAATATAGTCACAAGGGTCCTCATAAGAGGGAGGCAGGAGGGTAAGTTCCCTCCATACACAGCCTGACCCAGGCGGCTTCCAGAACATTCCATGCTCCACAGGGAGCCGTCTCTGGCTGTTTTTCCATTTTCCACTTCGGAACTGCCTCACGTCACACCAGGCTTCTCAGGTGAAGCTGGGTGGGAGAGCCCACAGCACAGCTGCAGGAAGCAGAAACAGTCTGCACACTCAGACCCCAGGAGAGTGTGACCTCCCGGGCCCATCAGGGGACATGGGACAGCCACCAGCACCATCGCTGTGGCTGGCAGCACACGAGCAGTGGCCCAGACCCTGTGCACGCCTGTGGCACTCTTGCCTCAGCATCAGGAGCTTGCGCTAAGGGCCCATCTCACCACTCCCAGTCAGCACATCCTTCCTGTCCCTTCACAGAGGAGGAAACAGCTCAGAGGGCAGCTTGCCTCGCCAGCATCCACAGCTGGCCCAACCCCAGACCCCAAAGCCAATGCTCCTGAGCAAGCATACTCTGTGCACCCGCTACCTACATGTGGCACAGTCCCCACCTAGAAAGGGTGCTGAAGGCAGCAGAGAGCACACGCCCATGACACGTTCATGACACGCCCATCCCTCCCTCCCTCTCAAGAGACAACCTGACAGCCCTTCACCTTTTAGAAGGCTACTTAGACCCTGCATCACACACCTCCTAATAAGGGAGGGGAGGGGTGCTGAGACCTCCAGGCATTTCCCTGACAGCCCTAGGCAGCGGGAAAAAGGAGAGTCCTAGGCTCTGTCCCATCCGTGTGACCCCCCTCCAGCCCCTGGCCAGGCCCAGCCACTCACCTGCCCGCAGCAGGATGACCTGGTCATCCAGCGGCAGCTCAGAGAAGTGCGGGATCCGCTTGGCCCACTCCACAAGGGTGAAGAGCTGTTTGTCCGCTGCCTGGCAGATGTTGGTGACAGGGTCGTTGGGCTGCGGTGGAGGGCGAGAGGCAGTGCATTCAGTCCCAGGCCATCAACACATTTACGGAGGACACAGCCCCAGACCAGGCCCTGCCCCCCGTGCTATACCTGTGTGGTGGGCTGGATAAGGGCCCCCAAAGATGCCCACAGCCTAGTCCCCAGAACCTGTGAGTGGTGGCCTTGCACGGCAGGCGGGGCCTTGCAGGTGTGATTATGTTCTGGACCTTGAGATGGGGCAGGGTCCTGGATTATCGGGGTGGGCCCAGTGTAATCCCAAGGGTCCTTAAGAGAGGGAGGCAGGGGTCAGCGTCGAGAAGACAACTCGAGGATGGAAGTGGGGGTCACAGAGGAGAGAAGATGCTGCTGTCATGAAGATGTGAGAGGGGGCCACAAGCCCCTCCAGAAGCCGGAATAGGCACGGGTCCCCCCAGAGCCTCCAGAAAGAACATGGCTCTGCAGACACATGGACTTTAGCCGGGTGAGACTGAGTTTGGGTTTCTGACCTCCAAAACTGTCAGATAAAATCTGTGTTGTTTTAAGCCACTGAGTTTGTGGTAATTTGTTACTGTAGCCACAGGAAACTCAAACGGCCCACAGGATCCATTCAGTCCACATCACAGCCCTAGGAGGCAGGTGCCAGGGAATGAGGACATCAAGATGTGGGGGGAGGGGCCAGTCACATGACAAGTGGGCGTGGGGACTGGGGTGGGACCAGGCCCCCTTCACCTGATGGTCACAGTGGCCCACTCGGGGGACTGGACTGGCACCTTGCTTTCTATCAGATGTGGTAGAAAAAAGAAAAAAGTCACCAGGCCCCAGGCGCAGACAGAGGATGGCCTCAGAGGCCCTTCTGGAAAGTTCTAACCAGAAGGGCCTTTCCAGTCATTCTCACAGATAAGGAGCCCAGGGGGGCCTCGGCAGCAGGGCAGGAGGCGAGCCCCCTCCCCAGCTCCTGGCCAGTGGGCTTGGATCACAGATCCTCTGGGTCCTGACAGTGGGGAGGGAGAGACCGATGCCCAGGAGTGGGATGCCGGAATCCTCACTCCAGAAACCACGACGGCCAGGACGTTCACGCAGGAGAAAATGCCTTCCTCCGAAGAGCTGCTGCTGACAGAAACCATCTGCTTGTCAGCACACGCAGTCCAAACACGGAGCCCCACGTAAGGAGCTTGCTCAGGCCTCAAGTGGGTAGGCCAGTGACAAACTGGCATCCAGACCACTGGGGCTGGGCGGGGCTGGGCGTGCAGAGGGGAGGCCGGAGCCAGCGGAGGGAGGGGTGCTGGCACAGGGCCCGTCACTCATTCATTCACCCACCCCTTCTTCCTCAGCAACCCTCAGAGCCCCCAGCACATGCTCGGGCCCCCAGAGACTCTGCTCCTCAGCCTCAGTCTCCCCTTCTGTCTCCTTGCCTGACCATTTGCTGCAGGGCAGCCCCAAGGGGTAGAGCCAGGCCTGGTGAAGACAGGCCCCGGGGTGACCGAGCTGGGGAGGAGACAGATGCCCAGGCAGTGTGTCTCCAGCACAGGTGCGTCTGATGGAGCCTCAATGCTCAGCGGCAGGCAGCTCTGCCTGGGAGCCCTGTCCCAGGGAACTGGCCTCCTCCCTGGCCCCTGGCTGGCCACCCCCTAGGGAGCCTACATGGGGCCTGGAGTAGGCCCAGGTGACATGGCAGGGTGGAGCCCTGAGCCTCTCCTGTGCTGGCCAGGGCCTCTGCACTAGTGGTCACAGGGGTATCCCAACCGCCCTGTACCTGGAGTGGGCACAGACAGGACCTGGAACGGGACATGAGGGGCTGGGGAGTAGCAGGCATCGGCCCAGCAGGAGGTGCAGAGTCTGGCTCAGATCCCAGCAGGGCTAGGACTGCAGAGGTCTTCTGGGTGGGGAGGGACTGTGAGGGAATCCAGCCCCACCCTGCCCCACCTCTGCTGTGTGGCCTCGGGCAAGGGCTTGACTTCTCTAAGCCTCCACTTCTCACTTAGAGACCCAATGGGCCTCATTCAGCAGCAGACATTTAATGAGCTCGCATCTGTGCCAGGAAGAAGTGTCAACAGGACCTGCCCGAGCAGGGGCCAAGGCCCTGCCCAGCGCTGGAGAGAAACCAGCTACCAGATCGGGACGCCAGGCTAGTCAGCCCTCTCTGGGCCTCACTTTGCCCTTGGAGGGAAGGGGCCCGGTCAGCCACTTCCCCAGGAGGACCCGGGCGTGCAGCGCGAGACCTACACGAAAGTCGGGACGGGCATCTGTCCCCTGAGCAAACCCCACCGGCTTGGTGGTTCCAAACCCCCTGCCTTCTATGGAGCAACGGAGAACAGATGGAAGATTTTTTTCCCCAAATAACGTCCTTACTTGACAAAATAAAAACCTGGCAACACTTCATCACTCTCCCACCTTTCCTTTGGCGTTTCCGCTTGATCAGGAAACCCTCACGCTGCCCTCCCCTCCCCGGGACTGGTGAGGCGGGCATGGGGCAGGCCAGGGTCACAGACCAGACAGAACTGTCGGTGTTCACAGCAGGGGGTGAGTTTACTCCAGTCACTACTGGGGAGGGATCCTCAGCCCCGAGAACAAGGTGCCCACCTCACGGCCCCCATGTGCCGTCTCTAGCTAGGCAGCCCCAGCCCGAGGCCAGAGTGGAGGTCTCAATGGGCTGCGGTCCTGGGGGCGCCGGGTGTCCCGTCCTGGAGAGGGCAGGGAAGCAGGGTGACCAGCAACCCAGGCTGGGAGCTTCAGGTCACAGGGACCTCTTAGATAGACAAGAGGGGACTCCCCCAGACTGGGCAAAGGCAGGGGGGTAAGGAGAGCCCCATGTGAGCTCCTCGGGGCAGTGTGGGGTCGCTGTCCCTAACCCCTGACAGAAGCTGGGCAACGAGGAACTGCTCAGATGCCACCCCCATCCTCACTGGGGCTGTGCTCCAGGCAGAGGAAGCAGCACATGCAAAGGCCCTGCATGGGGAGGGGGTGGTGGCCAGCAGAGTGCGTCTGGCAGAGGGAGGCCAGTGGAGGGAGAGGGAAGGTGACCTCAACGTCTGCCTGGACAAGGTCTCCAGCGGCCGGCCACAGGACTCTGGTCCAAGCCCTGAACCCACATGGAGACCCAGATAAAGTTCAGATACCACACTGACTGCAAACCTGGGGCAGACAGGTGCCCCAAGAGCCAGCTGGACCACGGGTCCAAGACAGCACAAAGCATGAAGGTTAGTGAAGAATCCTAGGCTTTGATTCAAACTATCAGAAAGTCACCTACCCGACCTGGGGCCTGGGTGCAGCCACCTGCTCCTCGGGGCCTTTGACAAATGGGGTCTCTCACCCAGGCACACTCACCAGGGGTCAAAAGTCCCCAAAGCAACACAGCTTCTTGTACCTTAGGGTGGGAGGGGGCTCAGAGATGGCCAAGGAGCAGAGGGCCCCTGGCCTCAACTCTGCTGAGAACCCACACACAGGCTGGCCAAGGAGGGCCGCCACCTGGTAGGTACAGGAGAGGCAGATGCAGCCCCACCAGGCCAAGGGTCCCACAGCACCCCGGGACCCCTGGAGTTCATCAGCTGCTCAAGTTGAAGGGTAAGCGAGTGAGGGAACTACAGGGAAACTGAGGCAAGGCTGAGACTCACCGAGCTGGGGTTCAGCCCCATGTTTGCCTCCACGTAGGTCTCGGTCTTGGGCTCCACGGCTAGCTCAGCCTCCAGGATCTTCTCCACGGGCATGTCCTCGTTGGCACTACTGGTGGACTCCACCTCATTCTCGTTCCGGTCCTTGCCCCGCTGTCGCTCCTCCTGCACAGCTGTGACACGGAAGAGGTGCCACTCAGCCCCATGCGGGCCCAGCCAGCAGCTTCCACGGCAGCCCTTCCAGGGTCAAGGGCCAGGCACCACCAGCGCCAAGCCAGCATGCCCAGGACACCACAAGCCCCTCCAGGGCCAGTGAGGGAGGCACCTCCCAGAGCCAGCCAGACCCAGCCCCATCTCTGCCCCATATCTGGCCTCTCAGTGGCTGTGCGCTTGGACAGCAGAGCCCACCTCTCGTTACTTCATTTGACAAACGTTCAGACCAGGGGCCTCTCTGGGGCAGACAGGGCCCAGCTTCCCTGGAGCTGACAGTTCAGCAGGGACCCCAACGTGGAGAGAGAAGGGCTTTGATGGGCTATGAACTTAGGGAAAGCCAGGGAGGCTTCCTAGAAGAAGTGGCGATGAGACTGGAGGAGGAAGTACAGCAGGGACAACAGTCCAGACAGAGGAAACGGCACGTGCAAAGACCCGAGGCCAGGGCAGAGTATGCTCCTGGTGAGGAAGGGGGCCACCACGCCGATGGGAGCTAGAGCCGCGGGCACAATTGGGGGGCAGAGGACTCGTGGGTTCAGAGTCCTTTGGTCAAGTGTGAAGGCACACACCCGGAGACCCCCATGCACCCCCTCCCCCACACTGGAATCTGTCAAAGGGAAGAGATGCCCTGGACCCACCTAGTCACACTCAGGCCACAAGGCGACTGCTCTCCCCATCTCTCTGGTGCCACATGGCCCAGGGACCATCCACCCTACTCCTCTGGCCACACCCTGAGCAGTAGCACCGAGAGATGCCTGGGGATCTGTCCTGGTAAGCTGCCCAGTTCTGGGGGACTCAAGGCAGAGAATCAAGATAAAATATGATATTTTCAAGAAGCTAATCTGTAGCCTGGGGTCAGGCGTACTGCCCAGGCCTGGGCTCCAGCAGCTGCCTGGCTGCCAGCCAAGCCTGGAGGTGGGGACTCAGTGAAGGGGCCTCGGGCAGGAGCCCTTGCCATCCACCTGATGATCCCTACCAGACGGCCAGACGCTGGGAATCCTTTCCCCAAGCCTGCAGCCCACTTGGATTTACCTTTCTCAACTGCCTACTCTGGCACCTAGGGACCCCACACCCCACACCCGTCTGCCAGCCTGTCTGTGGCATCCACCACCAAGAGTGTCAGGGGATCAGCTGGGGTCTGGATGGTGCTTGGACAGACACAGCCCCTTGGCTCGCAGGCAGTTCCCCTGAGACGTGGCCCCTTCTTGGTAGTCCTGCCCCACATGTATGATGGCCCTGAGCTGGGCCCTGGTCCCAAACCGCCACCTCCTTCTTCTACTGCTCCATCAACCACCCAACAGCCCCAAGGGTAGGCAAGTCCATTACCCCCATTTTACAGGGGAGGAAACTGAGACCCAGAGAGACAAAGTGACTTGTCCAAATGAGAATGCCAGAGCTGGGAAAGCAAGAGGGGCCGTGGGTCCCCAAAGCCGCCTCTGTCCAGCTCAGCTCCACATCCCCACTGCAGTGAGGGCTTCTCCATCACCCCCTGCAAAGCCCTCCTCACAGGCTTCATCAGTGCCCAGATGCTGCTGTGCCCACCTGCCAGCGGGCTGGGCTGGGTGGTCCCTGACTCCCCGTCCTCTTTCTATGCCTGACAAATGGCCCCTCCAGGTGTCTCGATAGCTGGCAGAACACAAACCCCTCAGCCTCGGGTTCCCACAGGCACCAGCTATCCACAGACCGACCACCTCTGTCCACCCCCAGACCTACCTGCCCTGCCTCCGGCTCCAGCCCAGGCCTCATGCCCTGGCTTCCGGATGAGGTGCCGAATGTGAAGCTCAGGAGGAGACGGGAGAGGCGTCGATGCCTCTGGCCCCCTCCCTGCCTGGCCACAGCTGTCAGCACCACTTGCTCCTAAGGCCACAGCTCCTGTGGGGCTCTGCAAGCCCAACCCCACTCCCTCCTCTTGGCCTGGGAGGTGGGACTAACAGCTCCTGGCTGTGCTGGCCCAAGGCCCCCAGCCCTACTTGGCTCCCTTAATGATGCCCACAGCCCTGAGACAGTATTGCACCAGCACCTCTCATCCATCCTGTGCCAAAAGCTTTTTGCCAGGGCCCTGCTGACAACCATTCACAGTTGAGGGCACTGACACATGCCCCTCTGGGGCCTCGGGCTCCCTGACAGCAGCCCTGCATCCTTCCTGCATTGACAGCTCCCTAGAGCTGACCCCGTGCCCTGGGCTGTGCTCTCCAAGACCCCAAGGCCTGGCCTGAGCAAGGGACTTTCTGCCCACATGCCGAGGCTCAAGGACAGGAGAACGTCCAGCGCCTTCAGGACGAACGCACCAGCTGCACCAAGGAGGCCTCGAATCGGTGTTTCTGCAAGCCTGGCTCTTCTGGAAAGTCAGACAGCAGGTGGGAGCCGGGTGGGGAGCTGAGAGCCGGCAGACAAGACGGCACAGGGCCCATGGGGGCTGCAGAGGCTGGCCTGGCTCCAGCCCCTCCCAGCCGGGCTTCCACAACCCCTGCACATAGCAGGAGCTCCTCTGAAGTAGGGCCACTCCTCACGTTATCCTCTCTGTCATAGAGGACATGGTCATGGGGCCTGGAGGGCCGACCCCCACCAATGGTGAGCTGCCCCATGGAGCAGGAGGCACATGCATGGGCTGATGTCAGCCAGTACCTGGGGTGACAGGGACGTAGAACCCAGGCAGGGCCATGTCCCCAGGACCCTGAGGATGGGTCTAAAGCCTCAGTTCCAGGACACAGCTGAGAGATCCTTTCCAGCTCAACTGCTTCATCTTACTAGGTGGAGAAACCAAGGCTCAGAGAGCCAAAGGGGCATGGGTGAGCTCTGAGGACAGTAAGCTTAAAGCTGCAGGCTGCAGGCTCTGGAATCTAACACCTCCAGATCCCCAAAGCCTGCAGCATGCCTGACAGCTGTGTGGCCCTGGGCAAGTCCCGTAACCTCTCTGTCCCTCAGCTCTCTCAGGCGTAAAATGCAAATGAAGGCACCTGCCTTCAGGACGGATGCACTAGCGAACACCTGCACAGAGGAGCCATGAGACACTCGCAGCTTTGTCACCTGGAGCCCCCACTGCCACGCTCCCCGCCACCTGGCCCAGTCCCAGGGATTTCCTCCCACTCAAAGACAGTCCCAGGGTGCAGGGAGCCCGGGACAAGGAGGCCCTGAGCATGCGGCCTCGCTGCGGTCCTCCCCGCCGTCCTCCCCGGCTCCACAGCACCTGCCTCCTCCCGGGGCAGCTGAGAATTAATTAGCGAGTATCCTGTGAAGCGCTTTGAAGCTGTGAGGGGCCCCAACAGCTCTGAGCAGCAGCATTGTAAATATTATCGTTTTATTTATAGCCGGCGGAGGGGCAGGAGGGGCAGGAGGGGCCAGGGGACTTATGTTTTGCCAGCGCAATCACCTCTTAGACGCAGTCAGGTTTGACTTATGTCTGGCCGGCGCCGGGCAGCCTCGGGGGGAGGCGTCTGTAAACACAGGGCCGCCCATCGGCAGTGGAGCGGGGATGCCGTGGCCCAGTCTGCCCCACAGGAAGATCAAGACAGGCTGAGCTCGGCCCGAGTCCCGCTCTGCCAGACCCCGACACAGGCCAGCCCCTCCCCCAGAATAACCAGAGCCGCCAGCATCAGGAGACACACTGGCATAGAACCGTGGGGCGGCAGAGGGGGTAGCCAGGGTGGGCCCCCTCTGCCACAGCCCCCTAGGGCCGAGCAGGAAGGGACAGGGGTTTGGGAGAAAGAAAGACAGCTTGGTGTCCGGGGCGTCTTTGGGCTGAGCCCCTGACACAGGCAGGACCAAATTCCACCAAAATGCTCTGGCCCAGCTGCCTCTCTTTAAAGTCGGGGTGATACACACCCAGAGAGGGGGGAGTCCTGCCAGAGGCCACACAGTGAGTGAGGGTCACTCCAGCTCAGAGGAGGTGGCCTTCCTACCCACCCAAGGGATTCAATCTAGGGCAAGGCTTATGAAGACCAGAACAGTGCACACACACTCACGCACGCACACACAGAGACATGCTGTGGCCACTGCTTTTCAACCCCACCACCAGCCAAGCACAGCACTGTCATCTGCCATCTTCCTCCAACGAGCCCATGGGGGGACCTTGCTAGTGCCTCCCTGCACAGAAGAGGAAACTGAGGGCTCAGAGAGGCAACGTCACCTGCCCAGTGTCACAAAGCCAGAAAGCAGCAGGGCAGCACTTGAACCCAGCCTGGCTCTTGACCTACAGGAGAAACGTGTGGGGTCACCCATATCCGTGTACGCACATGCACACACATGTTTGCACACACCAAACACTGCTGCTTCCGCACCCCGGTCCTTCCGAGCCAGGGGACAGGCCGCAGGAAGCAAAGGAAGGTAAGAAGGAAATGGGGAGAGGCCTTCCGAGGAGAGAAGAAGGAAGCAGAGAAATAAGCAGGTGGCCCCTTCCAATGTGGTCCAGCGTCACCCCAAGGCAGGAGCCAGGTCTCCCCCATCAGGCTAGGAACTCCCAAGGGTGGAGCCTGTCTCCTCCATCAGACCAGGCGCACCTGCAGTCCCCCAACCCCCCACTGCCTGCTCCAGCAACAGGTCCAGGCTGGGCCAGGGAAGGGCCAGGGCCCCACCATGGCACTTCCCACCGGCTCTGCCCACCCCCAGCCCTGGGAATGCTGCAGAGCGAGTCCCAGGTGGCTGCTTGTGTGTGCAGGCCCTGCTGTTGCCCAACATGAGATGCTATCGGCCTGCAGCATCCCTCATTAGCCAGCTAAGGGGCGGGGGCCCCATCTGCCCCGAAGCCAGAACGGCCCCTCCTGGGGGCAGAGCCACCGTATGGGAAGACCTGGGCCCTCCCTGTGGTCAGCCAGTCCCGTGCCAACTCCAGCTGCCTCACAGCACAGCCCGGGGAAGAGATGCCTCAGCATAAGCCTCCGTCTCCAGGGGTGTGGTCACAAGCCCGGCCGGCCTCAGAACTCACAGCTCACATCCTGTGTGCTCTGGGCACTCTGGATGGACAACCTTGGCCCCTCAGCTTCCTCCAGGACTGCCTCGCCACTGGTCTCACGTGGTCAACACCCACCTGCTGCTGCCAGGGAACCCTCCCTGCAGTGGTTTGCCCTGGGAGAGCAGACAGGGGAGGAGCTCTGTGCTTGAGCACCAGTGAACGGCAAAGGCGCACTGCCCAGCACCCAGGTGCAAGCAGGGGCTGGGGCGTGCCCCGTGATCCTGCCAGCCACATGTCCTGCACGGGTCCCTACAGCATGGGCTCCAGGGCTGCACTGGGGTCGCCTGGCACTCTCCTCAACAGTAAGACCATGGACTGTGGGCCTGGGCCTCATTGCGCAGCCTGCATTCCACGGGCAAGTAGGTGGGAGGTGTCGCGCCTGCATAAGGACAGGCACTGGACAGCAGAGCCCACATGGCATGAGGGCTCACTTGTTCCTTGCCCACGTGGCTGACAAGGCCAAGTCTCGTAGTGGTTGTGTTTAAGGAATGACAACACTTTGTGGGAGTTATTACTGCAGGTTCATGACTCATAAATCCACCTGGAGACAAAGGGGAGGGGGAGTCCACTGACTGGCATCAGGTATTCACCGAACAGCCCATAAATCGGGTCTCAAGAGCCACTCACTACCAAGAGGTGAGAATGAGGCACAGGCTGGCAGGACTCTGCATCATGCAAGCTGGGGTGCAGCAGGCCTGCCCTGTGCTGGCCCTGAGACCTCTCCAAGTCCCCACCTCTCTGTGAGGCATGGACAGTATTACAGCACCAGCGTAGGCAGGTTGAGCGAGAGTGCACATGGGGATCGGGCCTGGGGCGCCCAATATGCCCCCACACAGCAACCTCCTAACAAAACCCAGTCACCAGCTGGCACCAGCGGAGGGGTCAGATCTGGTGGCTCTATGTCTCCCAGCCCTGATACTGTACGGTTCCCTTGGGATGGGACAGGGTGTCAGCCACACTCTGCCAGGCAAGGGGGCCAGGTGGCTGGAGTCTGATGATACCTAGGTACCCAGTGGACAGGCCGCAGGACCCACAGGAGTCAGTATTGACTTCAGGGACCCGTGGAAGGAGGGTTGCTTTCTGGGGTTCAAAACTGTTGTCCCCTGCTGTGTGCCAGGCCTGCTTCATGATGCCTGCAGCTGAGTCAGGTTCCTCCTCTGGGCTCCCAAAGCACCCGAACTTCCCCTCAGCCAGCCTTGCCTGCACCATGGGGGCCTGCCTGGCTATCTGATGGTCACTTTCAATGGACAGCGAGTTGCTGCTGTATACCCAGTGCCCAGTACAGTGCCTGGCACCAGAGCGGTGAGCTCTGAGTGAGTGACCTTGGGAGCAAAACCAAACTCGCTCTGCGCTGTGGCATCCCCAAGGGAGCTTCGAGGCTCAGGCTGCACCTGAGGCCTCCAGCTCCTCCCTCCAGCCAGGCTTCGTACCCTCCACGCCCCGGACAGGCCAGGCTCCACACCTGGGCACATAGTGATCCACTGCCCACCATATCCTTGCCCCTGCCTGAGCTTCCACCCTTCAGGAACAATGCTACCATCGCCACCCCCAGCAAGCCCCCCAAGAGGAATCGGGGCCAGGAGCACACCTCCCCTGGCTGGGCACATGCTTCCTCTGCCCTCTCTCTGCTCCCAGCCCCACGAGTGACCTGGACAAGGCCTAGGCCTCAGCGTCTCCACCTGCACAGAGATGGGTAGGCCTGGAAGGACTCTAGGCACTCCATGAAACACACGTCCAGTCAGAATGGCCTCGCTGGTGACACTCAGCACGGTCCACGCCAGCCCAGGCAGGCAGCTCAGCTCAGCGGGGAGTGGTGCCAGTCACAGGAGACGCAGGTGTCGTGAGCCCCGCCACCCCGCACTGCACACTCAGCCTCGCGCCCTCAGGGAGGAAGCCCTACAGGAGCATGGGACGCAGGTGAGGTTTTGGGTTCCCACAAGAACTGAGGCTGAGAAGGCAGTCTCCCCAGCCCCCACAAAATAAGACTGAAAAAAAACGGAAACTGCACACCACAGCCACCACTCAGGACGTTCCTTGGTGTGAGACACTGGCTTGGGGACCCCGTCTGGTGAGAAGGAGGTGACACACACACTGGCCATATGTGGAGCCACATGCAGGGGCACCCACAGCGGAGAAAGGAGAGAGACACAAACCATAACCGAGGAGTCCACTCCGAATCCAGGAGCCGTCAAACCCGACAGGAGACACAGGACACCACAGTGGGGAAACTGAGGTTCTGGGCAGCCGGGGCCAGGAGGCCACCCCACAGGCCGGTGCTGAGGGCCCAGACCCAGGTCTGGCTGGACAATTTCAGTGACCTTCCCTACTACCCATTCCCCACACACAAAAATCCGATGGGCTCAAAAATCCAGGCAGAGAGGCCTGAGGCACCGGCCTGCTGCTCCGAGGACCTGGCTGTCCTCAGCTGCCACCCAGGGGTGGAACTGGAGTTGGCTTCAGCACCGTTCCCAGGACCTCCTTGACTGTCCCCTCAGTGGACACTGAGCACTGCACAACCAGAATGAGCCACACAGGCCCACGTGCACCCACTCTCCTGGGCCCTCGCCACATGCGCTTTATTTCCTTCGTGGGTTTCCTTGTACTCCCAGCCTCATCCTGTCACAAATGCCCGCTCCCTGCTGTCCATCTCCAGGAGCCCACACGCTGGGCCCAGGCTCTGCCACACCCTCACAGGGGGCCCTGTCAGATCAACACCTGTCCCCACTGGTTGGAAGCCACCAGTAGGCACCAAGTCTGTCTTGTTTCTGCTGTAGTCCCAGGGCCTGGCATACAGCAGGTGCTCAGTGAAGATATAGTTAGAAGGAGAGGGGCTGGCACTGAGCCAGGCTCCAGGTGGCCCTGGGGAGGCCCCTGCCCCATAAGAGAAAAGCAAGGAGCCTCTCGCCCAGGCCCCCAACGCTAGCTGAGCAACCCCCACACCAGCCTGTGGGTGTGGCTTTGAGAGCACAGGCCTGACGGAGGGGCGGGAGGGGGCTTCACAGGTCTGACCAGTGCTGGTCTGCGAGGAGGTCTGGTCCCCCACCCACCTGCCCTCCTCACCCAGCACCTTCAGCCTACCTTCCCGCTTCATGCCCATGGCCAGGCACTTCTGGTAGCGGCAATACTGGCACCGGTTCCGCTGGCGCTTGTCGATCAGGCAGTCTTTGTTGTCGCGGCAGGTGTAGGTCAGGTCCTTGCGCACCGTCCGTTTGAAGAAGCCCTTACAGCCCTCACAGCTGTATACACCGTAGTGCTTGCCTGTGGGGCGGTGGCAGGGCCAGTGAGCGGCCACAAGCCGGGGCCACCCACGCACGTCCCACACTGCTGCCGCTGGCTGGTGGGCCAGGCCTTAGGAAGGCCATCCTGGTCTCCAGACCCCCCCGCAGGGTCTATGCTTGGCCCCGGCCTGGACCCTCTGGGGTGACTGGGCTGGCTTAGGAGTGGGGCGGGTTGATGCCAGCCCACAAGGACCATGCCACAGTCAGTGGCTTGCTCTGCATCTGAGCTAGCACCCCAGGAAAGGAAAGATGCCGTTCTCCCCTCTCAGACTACTGGGGCTCAGGGGCATAATGTGGGGACACTTTGCCCAGGCACAGTCCAGAGAAGAGGTGCAGTCCTCAGTGCCCCTTTACCACGGTCAAGAGCTGCCTCCTCTCCAGAAGATTCCGGAGACCACCCTGCCCATGCCGGTCTCCCACCACACTTACTGACGTGAAATGCTACAGGCTAGAGTGAGGACCTCGGAGCTCTCAGCCCACCCTTGCTCCCACCTGCCTCCCTGCAGCCCCACGTGCTCCAACACCCACATCCCCTGCCCCCCGCCATGGCCCTACCTGAGGAGCGGTCCCCGCAGATGGCACAGATATGCTTGGTGAAGGACGCCATGTTTCCCGAGGGGTGGGCAGGGACTTTGAGCACGCCATTGAGGCCCAGCGGGGGCTTGATGTCCTCGCTGCTGCTGACGGGGTTCATGGGCGAGCTGAGCTGAGGACGGATGATGGCAAGTCAGCCCGGGCAGGCTGTCGTGGGCACTGACTCCCTGAGCCACACAGCCAGGAGCAGCAGGGACACTGCCCTCGGGAAAACAGGGCCCAGCCAGGCTGTATGCCAGGCTGGTGGAGGCTGCCCTGCCCTCAGGACTTCCCCTCTCAAGACAGACCCCAGCTGCTGCGAAGGAGCCTGCCCTGCCCAGGACCCCGCAGCCCCCACCCCACATGGGAGGTCCCTGTTCACACCCCTGCCCACCACCCTGCTAAGTACTGAGCACCTTCTCTGCTCCTGACCCCTGCTGTGCGCTCCCTGCACACGACGAGGCAGGCACTCTGGTGGCCCCCAACCCACAGATGAGGACACTGAGGCCCAGTCACGACGAAGAACTGGAGTCCCCCAGAACCACACATGCCCCCCACTACACCACACAGACAGGGTGGGGGATCTCAGGTCAGACGACACAGGAGAGGGGAGTGGACACCCCCGGGCATCTGGCCCCATAGACATCTCTGCACACCCCTCCGCCCGGCCCACCGGCAGCCACCACTGCTACCAGGGCAAGCGTGGGAAACTCACCGGTCACCCTGGCAACAGCTGCCGCGTCGCAGTGACACAGCAGTTTTGGTTCCGCTGCCTCCACCCCGCTCTGCAGTCAGCACAGAGGGCCCAGAGGCGCTTCCGCTGCGTCCCGCCAGCCAGGCTGTCTGCACAGGACCCCGGCTGGCAGCCCCCGACCCCCACTCCTGAAAACCCCTGACAGGGCAGAAAGCGGGTGTGCAGATGCCTCTAGCTGCCACAGCACTGCCCTCGGGTAGCCCCGGGCCACCTCCTGCACGGGAACCTCATCTCCTTCCTTCCCCTTGGCCCCCAAATCCCATCCCCCTTTCTCACAGGACAGGAAGAGCCTGGTCCCAATGCAGGCAAAGCAGAAACAACCCCAAAGCCTCCTTTCACATGGTCCTCTGCACCCGAGTGTCTGTTCTAGCCTCAGCTGGTTCTAGGTCCTTCCTGGGTCTGCCCATGAGGGCCGTTTAATCCCTGCAGGTCTAAGTGGGCTGCAGGGAGGCCAGGAGGCCCACTCCAACAGCTCAGTGCAGCAAGACAGTGGTCAGGACACCGGAGCTGGGGTGGGAACAGCACATCCAGGGTCCCGCTGCAGAATAGAGCAGCCCCTTCTGTAACCTGCCAAATGCCCCATGTGCATGCCTCACGCTTCAGGCACATTTCCCAGAGAAGACAGGGAACTAAGAATAAGAAGGGGCAAGCGGTGGCACCAGACTGAGCAGTGCTGAGAGCCTGGCTCTGCACGCACACTGGCCTCTCCCCACATGGGAAACCCTGGGGGCTGGTGCTGCGCTCCCACTTCCCAGATGTGACGCCGAGGCTCAGGGAGGTCGGGGGCTGGCTGAGGTTCCCCAGGTTAGCGGGTAATCACCAAGTACATGAACCCCACATGCAGCAGAAGGGGCAATGGAGGCCCCAAGAGAGGCAGGGCTTGCCCAGACTCACTCTGCAAGGGAGCAGCGTGTGTTCTTTGGTCCCATCCATCACTTGATGTTCACTGAGTGCCCAGCCTGCCCTGCCCTGTGCTAGGCACCAGGGAACAAATCCCTGCCTAGCCCTCTGGAGCTTGGGGGCCCAGCAGAGATGTGGGGGAAAATCACAAACCACCCTGAGGCTGCAGGGGACGGAGGAGGAGCCTGCCAGTGTTTGCCCCAGTGCTCTGGAGGCCTCCAAGGCAGACGCCCCAGCTCTGAATTCTGCCTCCTCCGTTCTCCTGTGACTTGGGGGAAATCACCTAATCACTGTGGGCCCGAGTTTCCTCGTCTGCAAAACTGGAACAACGTTAATGCCTACACTGCAGGGCTGACAGGGGCAGCATGCAGGGTAGTTAGCCGACAGCACACAGCAACAAACCACAGTGCAGCAGCACTGGGCCTGGGAGGACAAGGGCAGCCCCCAACAGGGGGGCCCAAGCCTGCACTTGGAGGACGGTCGGATGAGGGAAAGAAGTGGGTGCAGCCGGGGCAGGGCGGCAGCAGCTGCAGCCAAGGGCAGCTGCCCTATGGGCAGGCACTGAGAGCGTGTGAGCATGAGGGCGCAGGAGGCCCGAGGGCCAAGGCTGGGCTTGAGGGCCCTCTCCTGGGCTGCCACCCTTCCCCACACTGCTGGAGCCCAGGCAGTGACTCTGCAGGGCCAGACCTGCCTGGCAGCAAGGAGAGGAGCTTGTGCGTTTCCCCTTCTGTGGTTGCCCCAAGCCAGGCTGGGTGGGGCAGGGGCCACCTGCTCTGTCCCCAGCCTCCCGTGTGCAGTCCCTTGGGCCTGATGCCTGCCCTAGGTAAGCAGTGAGGAGGACTGGCCGTAGCCCTCACCAGCGAAGGGGCTCCAAGCAGGACAGGACAGAGGAGTTAATCAGAGAGACAGTGCCAAGGCCAAGCTGGCTCCCGGGCGGAACACTGGGGGCATCTCTGCCCTCCCACATCTCAGTGAGACCAGAGCCTCTGCACAGCCCTGACAGCCTGAGGAATGGTGAACCCCTGAACACCTGGGGAGACCGAGGCTGGGCTGGGGCGCCCATCCACACTGCAGGCCTGCGGCCACTTTGCTCCACTGGGCCCCACCAGTGGACAGTCCTGGTGTGGATGCCGTGGCAAGGCTGTGCAGGGCCATGAGAACGCTCTCTACCCTTCCCACTCCAGGCTGACAGGCCCTGGCCTGGGTTCAGAGTGCCCAGAGAGAGCACAGGGCAGCCCCTGGGGCCTCGGTCTGCGTGGCATGCCCCCACCTCTCCAGGGACTTCTGCACTCACTGCCCCATCCCTCAGGAGACCCAGGACCCCGAGAGCCCTTCACAGGAGCCTGAAGATCCTGAACGTGGCTGGTGTGGGGCCATCCCCTGGGGTGGGGCCATCCCCTTTCCCCTTTCCCCTTTCCTCTTTCCCCTTTCATATCCCAGGCATCTATTTCAGTTCCCACCTCGTCGGTGCCACGCCCAGGTCTACTGCCCACCTCTCCCTGCCCCTTTCTTCCACACACACCACGCCCTTCCTTCCCCAGCTGCAGCAGGCCCCTCCATAGCCCCAACTCAGGAAAGGCCCAGCGCCCATGACCAGTACCCTGGGGCCTCCACATGCCCATCAGGGCAGGGGCAGATGGCCCCTCTCCATGGTCCCTCCCAGCTCTGCTCCTCAGCGAGTGAGCTCCTGGCCCAGCTTCCGACCCCGTGAAGCACATCCCCAAGCAGACACCGTGGCCCTGCAGGCACGAGGCTTTGCTGGAGTTCAGAGGCCCTGACCCCACACCCAGCACCTTGCTCAGCACCCAGGAAGTGCTCTGGGCATGAGAGCTGGCACTAAGCCTCTCAGCCAATACCTGCAATGCACTCACCCCAAGTGAGGCGCAGCCAGGCAGGCTCTGGGACACAGTGGGGACCGTCCCCTGGGCCCTGCCCTGGTGGAGCCCCCAGACCAGGGCAGAAAGGTGGGCCAGCTTGGGTGCCAGGCAGCTATGGTCTGGCTTCCCTCTACCCAGACTCCCCCAGGCTCCTGTGCCCCTCCCGGCTGTGGTCACGAGCAGGCAGAGCTCAGCAGAACCCCAGGCCCTCCCCGACAACAGCAGAAGTCAGAGAACCTCACTAGCTCCAGCGACTCTTTGTGGTTGTGGTTTGGGGGTTGGGGGTGGGGCATGCCCCCCCCAACTGCACCCACACTCCCATCAATATGAGGAACCCCAGGTTTGCAGGACAAACTGCTGAAGCCCAGAAGCTGGCTTCGGCTTCCAGGGAAGGAACTACAAATTCCAGGGTAATCTAAGGGCTACCTGCACAGGGTGGCCAGAGGCCAAGCACAGGCCCCAGACCATGCCAAAACTAACTGCAGGCCTGACCGACAGACGGATGGACAGACGGCTGACAGCCTGCAGCATCCTGGGTCTGCTCCCCAACTCACCCCCCATCTACCCCACAAAACCCTTAGCTCCACCCTCCATGGAGACTCAGACCCCCAGACACAAGCCCTCTGGATGTTATCCAGGGCAAGCGGCAGGCCTGGGGAGACTCAGCAAGGAGCCTCATGGGGCTCTGAGAGACAGCAGGTGCCAGCCAGTGAAGCCAGGGGACAGGTGGAGACTGAGTCTTCATCTGCCTTGTCCTTGCATGGCACTCAGCAGCCAGCGAGGGAGGGGGTGAGCAGCTATGCTAAAAATAACTTGGCCAGGCCCGAGGAGGCACCTGGGCCTCCCCGCTCCAGCACCTCGGCCTTCTGCCTGCTTCTGGGATCGGGAGTAGCGTGTTTGTGCGCAGGGCCCCAGCTGTGTGTACCTACCCCCTAGGGCAAGGGGGCTTTGATGGGGCTCACCTAAAAAGCCAGTGAGACTCTCCAGGAAAGGGGCCCAAGAGGACCAAGGCCAGCTGTGAACAGGCGCAGCTGGGCAGACAGCGGGCCGGCTCCAGACCCCAACTGCACCCAGTCATCCCGTGCCAGACACAGGTGGGCTGCTCGGAAAGCGGGAGCAGGGGTCTTAGGAGGCACAGGACCTGTTGGCGCTGTGAAGCTCTGGGCAGGCCTGTCACCACTGCACTCCCTCCCTGGCAGGCGGCCGTAGGGCGGAGCTCTCCGCCACACAGGCTTCAGCTACTGGGGACAAATGGCTGAACCCAAACAGAGACAGTCAGAGCGGGAAGGGAGCTTCCCTACCTATTTTAGGAAAAACAAATGGAGCCCCCGAGAGAGGAGAGACTGAGTGGGAGTCACGGGAGGCCTCCTGACCAGCAGGCAGAAACCCACCAGGCACCACTGGGGAGCCAGAGAGAGGGATGCCCTACAGTCCCCACAGGACAGGGGTCCGCAGAGCTGGAGACAACTCTGCAGGAGTTCTGAGGAGAGGCCCTCAGGGTGTCTTCCCCAAGGGAGAAGGGGACAGGAGACCAGGCCTCCAAGGTCCCTACAGCAAGACCTGGGCTATGCCAGGTATCAGCCGCTTCCTGATCCAGAAACAAGCCAAAAGGCCAAACTGCTGGAGAAGCATCTGAGCAAACCCTAACTATGGAGAAGGTCACCAAGCTCTGCAGACAACCGGCACCCACAGAGCCTCGAAGAGCCATGGCCACCAACTGTCACTATGGGCCACCACGGGCCCTGAAGCCTGGCGTCCCTGAGGAGAGACGTATCTCCACTTAGCCTGGACACAACTTTCCTGTAGGCCCAGCAGGCACTGAAACTGCTGGCATGGTGTGGCAGAGACCAGGAGGGAAGGACCCAGGATCATGTGGCCGTGGTGCTCTGGGGAGGAAGGTTAAGCCCGAGGAAGGTTAAGCCCAAGGAAGGCAGAGCCCCCACCCTACAGAGCTCCACAGCCGCAGGAACAGGGAGCCCCCCAGCACAGGAGGGGGCCATACTGGGATAGGGGACCAGCTGCGAAGACCCAGGCTCAGAAGCCAGGCGGCCCTGGGCTTTGACCCCAGCTAAGGCACGCTGCTCTCTGAGGCTCTGTCTCCCATGGATAAAGGTGGGGTGACGGCACCTACCTCCCAGGGTGCACAACGTGTGCAGACACTGCAAGTGACGCCCACAGCCCCACCCAGACCTGTCCTCTGTCCCACCCCCCTCCCCACCACCCCAGCCCTGCACTCACCTGGGGGCTGCCAGTGCCAAAGCCCAGGGGGGGCGTGGTGGGCACCGACATGGAGTGGGGGCCCATGGGGGAGCTGATGACTGAGAAGGGTGGGCCCATGCCATTGATGGGGGAACTCAGCGTGCTGATGGGCGAGTGCAGCTGCCCCGGCGAGCCCAGCGAAGAGCCGATGCCAGCCCCCAGGGAGGGGTGCAGCGAGGGGGCGGCCATGGAGCCCCGCCCGGTCGGGGAGCTGAGAGATGAGGAGTTCACCTGGGTGGAGAAGTCTGCAAGACAAGAGCCAGGTGGTCAGACCCAAGGCCTCCAGAATCCATGCCAGCTGCTTGCTCCCGTAGACTACAGACCCCGGCCACTCTGATGGTGGCCCTGTCGGTGACAACTCACTGACCCAAATTCGCACCAACACAAGGCCAGGACAGGGGTGCCCGGAGCTCCCCTCCAAGGCACCGTCCAACCCTCAGCTGGCTGCAGCTTTAGGCTGAGCCGAAGGCAGATGCAGGAAGAGCCACTACCAGCTGCCTTCAGTGTGCTCTGAGACACTGACCTGGGCTACTCCAACCGAGCGCGCCCAGGCCCGTCCACCCAGGAAGCAGAGGAAGAAAGGCCCAATGGCCAGGAGTAGCCGGCCCCTCTGCCAGTTCCACAGGGGGCCAAAGTGAAGGTCAGGGAATAATAACAATAAAAGTAATAAAGACTGATGTTTCAGAGTTCCCATGACGTACCAGAAACTAGTCTGTCCTTAGTATAGATTAGCACATGAAGTTAAGAGGTAAGCAGTAGGTACGATTACTATCCCATTTTACGGGGGCAGCAACAAGGCCCTGCATTGCTATAGCTACCTGCAGCAGAGCCAGCACCAGCACTGCAGGCAGACCCACTCCAAAGTCTGTGCACCTAACTACTAGGCAACACTGCCTGGGCCTGCTGAGATACCACAGCAATGGTGGCCAAGACACCAGGCCCTCAGGCTCCTCTGGCTCCGTGGTCTGGGGTCTGTTTGGCTCTCGTGGGGCCCCAGGAGCAGGAGGGGACCAGAGAGGTGGGAAGGGGGCCCCTGGCACTGCCCATGTGGGTGGGTGGTCTTGTGGAGAGGCTGGGTGTATACCAGGCATAAAGCCCGGCAGCCCACAGAGGCAGGGGAGAGGCTGGGACCTCCCACACACCAGCCTTTCATCTCAGGGATTTCAAAGTTCCAAACGAGCATTTAAACTGGGCCTCCCCCACCCCACCCTGACAGAAGCCTCACCAGGAGGGAGGCTCCCAGGCAGTTAATCCACTGCCACGGGCCTGATCAGACCGTCAGGAAAACAGAAGAAGTCCACACAAAGCAGCATGAACAGCACCCATGCCACTCCCCCTGCCCCCACCCCAGCTCCCACAGACTGGGCGCTCTGGGCAGCTCACTCTCCCCCTCTGGGCCTCAGCCTTCCCATCTGCAGAATGGTCTCTCAGGCCCTTCCCTCCCGCCCGCCTCGCGGTGATTACACATGCTTCTGAGAAGCTGAGCAGGACCACGGCACATGGAGTGACTATGACCTAACCCACGCACTCCAGGTCAGGGGACACACACTGGCTGCACCACTCAACAGCCCCGGAAGACTGTGCCTCCCTGAGACACGAGTGCCTGTGTCCCAGGTGTGTGCTCGTTGAGTGCCAGGCCCGAGCAGGAAGAAGTCCTCTGCAAGACCTCTCAGGGGCATCTGCCTCCCATATAACCTGAATCTCAGGGGAACTTCATGAGCTTCAGGACACCGTTACCAGCCAACGGCGGGGTCGGGACTCGAACCAGACCTGACTCCAGCCACAGACTGCCCAAATGCAGGGTCTTGTGAACCTGTCCACAGAGCTGCTGCCAGCAGCCAGTGGTAGCTCGGGGTGATCCCAGCAGTCCAGCACAGAGGCAGCGGGAACATGGAGGCTCTGCACCCTGTGACGGACCATCCTGGAGGAGCACACCCCACCCCACAGCCTCTCTGCCTTCCACTCCCCAGGAGGAGGGTCAGGGAGGAGGTCCAGAGCTCCACCTTCAAGCCCGGCTGCCACATGCACCCGAGTCAGGGTATAGACTCCACCGACAAACGCACTGGAAACCTTAGCCATTCACAAGATTGGGAATAAACCATTTCATTGAACTCAGAAATGCAAATTTACGGAATGCCAGAACCAGATGTTGGTGGCACCTACACCTACTGGCAAAGATCGGTACTGCAAATCAGCCCTATCAGTCACTAAACTCCCTGGACAAGGAGCACAGAACCCACACCGGGAGGTCAAACACCTGGAGCCTAGCGGTCTCCACATCCAGGGAGAACCCCCAGGTGAAGGCCAGGGAGAGAGCCAATAGGACCTGACCAGAGAAGGCA
>NW_007727118.1:277468-283260 GCF_000696425.1 Galeopterus variegatus | reverse complement strand
CTGAACTCAGAAATGCAAATTTAAGGAATGCCAGAACCAGATGTTGGTGGCACCTACACCTACTGGCAAAGATCGGTACTGCAAATCAGCCCTATCAGTCACTAAACTCCATGGACAAGGAGCACAGAACCCACACCGGGAGGTCAAACACCTGGAGCCTAGCGGTCTCCACACCCAGGGAGAACCCCCAGGTGAAGGCCAGGGAGAGAGCCAATAGGACCTGACCAGAGAAGGCAGGCAGGAGAATTAGTCCAAGCGAGACAAACACAAAATCAGGCTGTTCATGTGAGTCCCAAACCACTGTCATTTCCACCAGGACACCGCAGGGACACCTGGACCACCACGGGGTTGGCCCCCATCACAGCCCCGCCTCACCCTACCTGCAACAGCCCCCTGGAACAGGACACCTGAGCCAGCCTCTTCCCTTTCCAAGCCTCGGTTTCCTTGTCTGCGAAATGCAGACAGGCACGCCCACTCTGCGGGACAGTTCTGCTTGGTCCAAGCCCACGCAGGCTGAGCCCTGGATGGAGCTGGGCCCTCCCTTCAGTGCAATCCAGAGGAACACCCCACTGACTTCAGGGCAGAGGGACAGGAAGGCAAGACTGACTCTGCACTGATAGGCTCTGCAGACAGCTCCACCAGAGAAGGGCAAAGGCAGCTCTGTGGGCATCTGGGAGGAGGCTGGGCCGTGGGGGTCAGACGTCAGGGCTGCGTTCAGAAGCCGGGGGCTGGAGTCCGACCCAACCACAAGTGCCTGGCACCCCTGGGGAAGCTGCCCACCCTTCTTCCTGGCCTCTGAGAATAAGATGAGGATTTTAAGGTCAGGGAGAAATGGCTCCTGGATTCTCCAAGCTTCTCCACCCCCATCCCGTCCCCTGCTCTGGGTTTGTAATCATGGGAGGACCAGGGGGTGAGGCAGGGGGCTCTGATTTGAAGGAGGGAACTAGAGAGTTTCCGGGGAAGCCTGCCTGACCACCCTGGGGGCTGCTCTCCTGAAGCCAGCTGTCCCCAGGACACCAGGGCAGGCAGGCCCAGACACTCTCGGAGGGGACTCTGTTGCTGCCCACCGTGCCCACCCACAGGGAGCATTCCTGCCGAGGGGGGCCGACCAGGGCATAAAGAGGGTTTCTCAGCCATGAAACTCCAGCTCACACACCACAGCCACACAAGGCACCGGGAGAACTCTCTGGGCTTCGGCTGGGCCTGTGTGGACAGCCCAGCCTGTGTTGCTTGGCCAGCTGCTCGTGTGACAGCTAGCCCGCCCTGGCAGGAAGAGGAGGGAGCGGCAGGAGAAAGCTTCGGCCGGAAGGAAAGAAGGAAGGAAGGAGGGAGGGAGGGAGGCAGGGAGGGAGGCAGCCTGTCTGGCTATCCCAAAGCTCTCTCTGAAAATCCTGAGGAGAGGGAGCCAAGCACAGGGAGGAGTGCAAGGAGCCTCCAGCCTCCCGCACGTGAAGGAGGGACCCTGGCTCCTTGCGCGTGCCCTGGCCTACCTGGCCTGTTGGTGCGAGGTCAAGTGTCCCACTCTTGCTCCAAACGAGGCTGTGAGCCTCTGGGGCTCCCAGGTCCAGAGGGGGCAGCCGCCCCAGCAAGGCCCACCTCGGAACACCCCCACTCCCGGGCCCTTCCTGTTTACACAGAACATCCACAACAGACACCTTCCCAGAGTCTGGGTGACAATGGGCTGGGTGTGTTTCCTAGAAACACTTTCTGGCCAGGAAGGGAATGTTAAAAAGAAAAGGCAAAAAATGCCTAAACATCCTCTGCCTGCAGAGAGAGGCCCTGCCCACCGTGCTCCACATGCGTGCCAGCTCTGCCTTTTCCAGGCCATTTATCTGTCCACACCCCTGATAAGTGGTGGCCGCAATAAGGTGTTATTCTTAAAAAGTCATACTTTGGACTTGTAGGGGCCTTGTCACCACCTGGTCCCCACTGGCTTGTCTGATCCTCCATGCTCGCTCCCTCGCTGCACGGCTCAGTGAAGCTATCGAGGCAGAAGCCCACGCTACAGCACGCCGTCCTCAGACACCCCAGACCCCACTGGGGGCCAGCGGACACATGGTCCTCCCCACCCAAGTGGGTGGCAGCAGAGGGGTCTCAGGCAATAGGAGCTGGATGGAAAAACCGAATGACCGAATCTTGAAACCTCAGAACCTGTGATGCACAGGGCGCCACGATCCCAGACCCTCGCACCCTTTACACCCACCACGCCTGCTTTAGGACCACCAGCCATTAGTATGATGCGGGACCCTAGAGAAAGAGGATACAGACTGAGGATCTCACAGGGTCGTCCAGAGACAGACAGAAAAGAGAAAAGCAGGCCCCAGTCCAGACAGGACAGATGCCCCAGCAGCCCTCACTGGCCAAGGCACTTCACACAGTTGCTAGATTTCAGTCCAGGAAGGCTGCATGGAAGAGGTGGTGGTGAGATCTCTCCTCAACACGAGACTGACTCTAAAATGCAAATACCTGGACGCCAGAAACAGAAGTCATGGAACAGAGATAGAATGCCCTGGAATGCCCAGAGCAGGTGGGGAGTAGCTCTCTGAGCCCCAGAGGGCAGACCTTGGGTAGGGAGGGCTAAAAGCTACATTTGGTAAAGTTGAGATGAAGAACGTTCTCATCGTGACTGGTGAGCTCCCTGCTGCGGCCACCTGCAAGTAGAAGCTGCAACCCCCACCGCTCAGGAGCACTCAGGACACTTGCAACCCTCAGGTTCTTTCAGAAGAGGAAAAGGACAACACCACTGACGAAAATTCCTGAGCTGCGTGAGTTCCCTCCAGAACACCCACCAAGACCAGGACCTCCTGCTCCCCTGGACCCCACAGCAGGAAGCCTGGGGAGCCCCCACCAACTCCCTTCCGGCCTCTGCCTGGCAGGCAGGGTAGGCAGAGGAGGCGGCAGGAAATGCCAGCCCGACTGTGGCTGGGTGGGGACCAGCCCCCAGGACTGCAGCTCCCACCCTGGCAGCCAGGGAACCCCCGGCTCTTGGAGAGGGGAACTCTAGGTTCCTCCGCAGCCCTGTGGAATTTGCACAACCAGTCAGGCAGGGCCCGAGGAGGCCACAGGCTGGGGCCGATGGACCAGGCCCCATGTCCAGATGAACAGAAGAGGACACTGAGACCATCCAATCCAGGGCCCAGCCAGGCCCAGCAGGAAGCATGACAGACGGAAGGGGCAGGCGGTCCACAGAGAAAAGGGGCTTTGAGGAGGGGCATGAATGGTGGCATGGGGGTGGGAGAATAGGTGCCCGGGGGGGCGGGGAGAGGAGCCCAGCGGGGTATGAAGCCCTCCTGCGAGCTGCTCCCAGATCAGAGCCGGGTCTGAGCGCAGTGCCTCCCCCACCCTTGCAACCCTGTGCAGCCCGCCTGGGGACGCCCCCGGAACCGAAACCCTGCGGCGGGTGGCTAGCGGGCCCCCAGAGCTTCCTGGGACGCCCACCTCCAGCCCCCACCTTCCGGAAGTGCTGCTTCCCCTGCCCACCCGGGGGAGGGGGAAGCGGCAGCCCTGGCGGGGACTACGATGGGGACGTGGCGGGGACCGCGGCGCGTCAGGGTTTGGGGGAAGCTGAGGGTGGTTAGAACAGGAGGAGGGAGTAGGAAGAAGCATCCACAGGCCCTGTTGGGTGAGGGGCCTTCAGGAACTGGGGGCAGGGCAGGCATACGTGCCCCACCACAGGGGGTGGTGGCTGTGGTGAGAATGGGCTCCTGCCCACCCTTGGAACCACGGGGCCCATCACTCCTTGGCCCAGGGGCCCTGGGCAACCCCTTAACCTCGCTGAGCCTCAGTCTCCCCTTCTGTAAAATGAGCGTGCCCACAGCAGAGACTGCTCTGATGGCCCTGAGGAATGGGCCCCATAAGCCCTGGGCAGGGGCGGCTCTCAGCCCCTGCTGTGGGCCTGTGTCCCACCTCCCTGCAGAGGGCGAGCTGAGGCCTGGGCCTGTCTCCTCCAGCAGCAGGAGTGCAGCCCACCCGCTGCCTCCTGGCCAAGTGTCAGCTTACGGTTCAGGTGGCCTGGGCTGAAATTTCAGCTCTTCTGGGGTCACTTTGCCTTTTCCCCAACCAATGGTCCTGGCCCCAAATCTCAGCCCCCTCTGAGTAGGACACAGAGAACACAGAGGACACAGGGCCAGCTCAGCCCTCACGGGTGGTTGGGAGCAACCCCGGCTCCCTCCAACCCTCCACCAGGAGCCTGGAGGCCCAGAGCAGGTCCACAAGAGGAGCATGAGGAGGCAGCCTCGGGTGGTCCCGATGGAAGGGCACCCAGCTAGCCAAAAAGGACCCAGTCCCCGCCCTCAGCCAGGCCCAAAAAGTCCACCAGCCCACAGGGACCAGAACGTAGGCCCCTGTCCTCAGCCCAGGGTGGCCTGGACCTGCCCAGACCCTGAAGGAGCAAGAGGTGAAGGCACAGCAAACCAAGGTGCCTACCTACTCCACCCGGCCCCCACCCGCCCACAGGCACCTACAGGGGCTTCATCCCCCATGGGCCCACAGTGCTCCGAGGCACTGCTCCCAGCATGGCCCTACCAACCCTCCATGACACAGACAGGGATGCCCCAGGGACCCAGGTGGGAGGGTTCTGCCACACCCACCCCTTACTCCACTGCCGGCCAGCGGGCAGGAGGGAAGGGTGAGGAGGGAGCAGGCGGGTGGACACAGGAGGCCGAGGCTGAGCGACAGCGATCTGGTTCCATGCCGGCCATACCCCACAATCCCACCAGCCCTGAACACGCATGGGAGCTGGTGTGATCACGGGCTGTGGGTCTAGCATGGACATGCTCCCACCAGGGCTCAGGAGGGATTGACACTTTCCGAGAGCCTGAGGGGTCCAGACCTCAAGAGCAAGCCCAGGTGGGCTGGGCCAGGTCAGGGCCCTGGGCCCATCTGGCCACTACCTCTGTGAGCTCCACATACCCCCACCCCAGGTTCCATTTGACCACGAGACTCTCAAAGTCTCTGAATGCCAAACCCACCCTCATGAACACCAACACCTGCCCAAATTGGGAGAAAGCAGGGTCTGTCCCCTCACCCCACGAGGAGCCACGTGCTGGGCTCTCCCTTCTTGAGCTCACCTCCCGCCCCTCTGCCGTACTAGCCTGGGAGAGCACAGACAGTGGGGACCTTGCCCAGTTCCCCCAGTGTAGGATCAGGGGTTGGCTCAGAGCAGGAGCTTGGGAGACATGGGGTGGTGGTGGGAAACAGATATGCAGGATCCCCAGAGACCAGGGCCCTCCCCTCAGAAACCTCCACAACCCCCTAGGGATGAGAAGGAGTAAGGGTGACCCACACACCTCAACATTCTCCAACTTCAGCCAGGAGCCACCAACCTAAGGCCCTTCAGTCCTGACTCAGTTCCCAGGGTACATGGCATACCCCTTCCAATGCCCCGCATGGAGACAGGCCCCATCAAGGCCCAAAGGGTCTAACCAGGAAAACCACTCTCAGTAATAAAGCTTGGGGTAGGGCAATGTCTGTGAAGGCATCCAGCAAGCTCTCGATGACAAATACATCTGCACCACCACTACCATCATCACCACCATCACCATCACTATCATCATTCATCACCATCATCATCACCATCACCACCAACACCATCACCATCACCATCACCGTCATTACCAATATCACCATCATCATCACCATCATCACCACCACCACCACCACCACCACCATCACCACCATCACCACCACCACCACCATCACCACCCCCCCCAACCCCATCACCATCACCATCACCACCATCACCACCACCGTCATTACCAATATCACCATCACCATCACCATCATCACCACCA
>NW_007727118.1:276702-277425 GCF_000696425.1 Galeopterus variegatus | reverse complement strand
ACCATCGCCGTCATCACCATCACCATCATCATCACCATCACCACCAACACCATCACCATCACCATCACCACCATCACCACCGCCGTCATTACCAATATCACCATCGCCGTCATCACCATCACCATCATCATCACCATCACCACCAACACCATCACCACCACCACCACCATCACCACCATCACCACCGCCGTCATTACCAATATCACCATCGCCGTCATCACCATCACCATCACCATCACCACCAACACCATCACCATCACCATCACCACCAACACCATCACCACCACCGTCATTACCAATATCACCATCACCATCACCACCACCACCACCATCACCACCACCACCACCACCACCATCATCCCATCACCACCATCACCACCACCACCACCATCACCACCATCACCACCGCCGTCATTACCAATATCACCATCGCTGTCATCACCATCATCACCATCATCATCACCATCACCACCATCACCATCACCATCACCACCATCACCACCACCGTCATTACCAATATCACCATCACCATCACCATCATCACCATCACCACCACCACCACCACCACCATCATCCCATCACCACCATCACCACCACCACCACCATCACCACCATCACCACCGCCGTCATTACCAATATCACCATCGCTGTCATCACCATCATCACCATCATCATCACCATCACCACCATCACCATCACCATCACCACCATCACCACCACCGC
>NW_007727118.1:244157-276094 GCF_000696425.1 Galeopterus variegatus | reverse complement strand
CATCACCATCATCACCACCACCACCACCACCACCACCACCGCCGTCATTACCAATATCACCATCGCCGTCATCACCATCATCACCATCATCCCACCATCACCACCATCACCACCACCAACACCATCACCACTCATTGTCACCAACATCACCATCATCACCACCACCATCACCATCACCACCACCGTCATTACCAATATCACCATCACCGTCATCACCATCACCACCACCACCACCACCACCATCATCCCACCATCACCACCATCACCACCACCACCACCACCACCACTCATTGTCACCAACATCACCATCATCATCACCACCATCACCACCATCACCATCATCACTATACCATCACATCACCATCATCACCATACCAACATCACCACGACCTGAGCAACCCTTTGCTATGTTCCATTGTGCACATGGAAGGCTGAGACCCAAAGAGACATGGGTTTGGCCACAAGTGGCAGAAGGACAGTGTTTTGGGTTCTCTTGGCCATACTGAGCAAGTTGGGGGCTGGCCAGGTGCAGGGGGAGAAACAGGAAGTGGTGCCCAGGCTGGCCACTGCCCTCGCCCAGCCACTCACACAGCCCAGGGGCGCTGTGGTTGGACCCAATGGCGGCAGGTATGGCGGGAGCCCAGACACGGTGAGGGAAGTGGGAAGCACAGCCAGGAGGAAGAGGGTGGTCAGGAGGGGCTCCACATGCCCAGCCAGCCCCTGCGCCAGGAGGTATTCAGGAGAGCTGACAAGTGAAGACCCCAGCACACTGGGGCACTAGGGCCAGGGTTCCTGCAGGAAGCCACCCCTCCATGCCCACTCCCCCCAGAGACCCATGGGCCATGGGGGCTGTGGCCCCAGGCCTCACAACAGGCCCAGCTACAAAGTTAACCAAATATGTCTACACCACCTTGCCCAATTTCTGCAGCCATCACTACCATCGCCCACCAGGCCATCAGGGCTCTGACACATGCCCATGATGGCCTCTGTCCAGGGGTGCCCCGGGCACGGAAGTGCACACCTAACCTGGGGGCGCCTGAACCCCAACAGCACAGATGAGGGAGCTGTACCCACTCCCAAACTCATTACCGCTTAGGGAAACATACTGGGGTGGGGGAGGATGGGCACACCCTGGCCAAGTGGCTGGGAGGCTCGGGCCACACTCCTGCCAGGCCCCTGCCCTCCCTGGCCCAGCCTGGCTGACCCATGACCCCCTTCCCCATACTGTGTCCACCTGAGTACTACAGGGACAAGACCCCACAGGCTGCCCCCAACTTCAGGGTTAACAGGTAGCAGGGCCTGCTGCACACAGACCTCTCCACCTGGCTCCATCCCACACATGGTACAGACACCCCAAAGGCTGGCTCAGGAAATGCCAACTCCCTACATCACCTCCCTCTTCCCCATGACTCTAGGGTTTCCCAGTTCAGGGCAGGGACAGTTTTTTAGGAGAAGCCGGGTGACCATCTGCAGAGCTGGCCCCTAATAAGGACCAGCAGACAGGCCTGCCCCCAGAAGCCTCAGGAAGTGGGGGGTACCCGCAGTAACTGAGCAGTGGCTGTGTGACTTGGAGACCCATCCTGGAGTGCTGGGCCCGGGAGAGGTCCACCTCCAGGGGCTGATCTTCCATCCACCCTATGGGCAGAAGCCATAAAGGATGCACAGCCCCAGGGTGCAGACCACATGGCCATCACCTGGAGCACCCTCAGAATGGAATCCTGAACCCAGCAGCCAGCACCAGAACCAGGTGGGGCCAAGGCCTGTCCAGCAACACTGCCCTCAGTTGGTTCCCAGAAAGGAGTCAGAGCCACCCACCCAGAACGATGTCAAGGGGCCTCTGGACAGTCCCAAGAGCTGGTTTCCAGCCCCAAGGCTGGGGGCCCTCAGCAGGCTGACTTATGCCCCTGCGCATCTATCCCCTCCCCTAGGCACAGCAGGCAGACCACCCCGATCTGCTGCCAACAGCTGGGCCACACCTCCTGCCCAGTGGTCTAAGACATGCTGCCTGGGCAGAGGTGGCGAGGGGTGGCAGTTGACCCCAGGCCTGCCCGAATCTCTGTGGGAGGAGGCAGAGCCACAGAAAGGGTGTGACAAAAAGGATGGGCCACCCAGGAGCTGGGGGCGGTGATTAACACGCTGTGTGATGTCCTTCCCACCCCATGCCTCTGCAAAATGGACACACTGATACCCACGAGCCTGCCTCGCACACTGCTGAGGGTCAGACGACTTGTCAAGTTTCCTGAAAACAAGAGACTGCATAGCATGATAAAGACACGTCTGCTGGGGCTTGCACACCTGCTGCATGTCCGCACCAGGCTAACACGGTATGACAAGAGCTCATGGACACATATGACAAGAGGGACCTCCTCCTCCTTGCCCCCGCCCTGAAGAGGAGGAACCAGGCTCAGGAGGGAAGCTGCTTCCCAGGCCCAGGGCAACAGCTGCCCAGCCAGGACCCCAGGCCCCTCGTGCTCCCACACACTTGACCCCCACAAAGACTGCCCCTCGGCCGCCAGAGTGGCGGGGCACAGCAGACACCCACCGTGGGGGACAGATGCCAGCCCAGGGGCCTGGAAGGATGCTCACCTCTCCAAGGCTAGGCAGGTGCTCCTGGGTGCTGCAGCCTCCTTTCCAGGCTGTCCCCCTGAACTGTCCCCAACACCTCCACAGTGGCTGCCCAGACCTTCGAGGAGGGTGGTGGGAAGAAGGGGAATTCCTGGAGAAACCCCACCTGCCCCACAGCAGCCTGGGTGGCGAGGGGCCCGAGCCCGAGGGCTCTCAGAGGCAGTTTCTCTTCAACAGGAAAAGACATGATTCTTGTTTCACTTTGAGCCACACTGCTCTTGGCGGCTCGGAGGCCCTGCCACCACGCTGTCGTGGAACGCCTGCTTCCCGCCGCGCTCAGGGCTGCTTTGCTCTGATTTTCATTTGCATCCCCGCTGGCTTCTGGAACATACTTGCAGATACTCAGGCCAAAGCCGGCCTGTGTCCCACCCACCAGTGGTGGGGCATGGTGGGCTCCGTGCCAGGGGACTCTGGAATGGCCAGGACAGAGGGGACGCTCCTGAGTACAGCTCCTGGGGCCCAGCATGGAGCTGGCCTCTCCTGGGGACATCCCCAAGTCCTCCCACGGCCCGCTGAGCATCACCATTTCGCAGACATGGGCACGATGCTCAGAGCTTACAGGGCGTGGCCACCCACAGCCACGCAGTACACAGGGGCGGGCCTGGCAGGGAGTCCCTGGATGGCAGAGGTCTGCTCAGGGCCCCAGGCCCACAGTACAGGCACATTCTCGCTTGTGCTGACCCAGCTGGTCTGTCTGCAGACCGGGGACAGGGCCTCATCCACAAGGCAGACCGAGAAAGGGATGGCGGCACTGAGCGGGATGTCCCCCGTCGCAGCCCACCATGTGGTGCCCTCCCTGCCCTCCACTCATGCGGCCAGGACTGTACCGGAGTTCACCGGACCAGCACAGGAGCCCCCACCGTCCCACCACACCCACCAGCCCATACTGCACCCAGAGCCTCTTCAAAGCTCAGCCTCAGCGTGTCACCCCTACCCTGCTGAAACCCTGTCAGCCTCATCACCACTCTGGGCACGACAAACCTCTGGCAGCCTCGGGGCTCACAGGCTGAGCCTCTGAAACCTCCCTGTCTATGTGTGCCCGCTGTGCCTGGCTTGTCTGGAGCCACAAAGCTGACAGGATTGATGGTGGGGCTGAGAATCCAACCCCCACCCTGCCCGCACGTGCAAACCTCCTATGTACCAGGCTCTGCCTTCCTTCCTCCTCCAGCCCTAACAAGCCCAGGGAGAGGGGAGTGCGCTCCACTCTGCATCAAGGAGATGGAGGCCCGGGAGGCCACAGGGAATCCTGCCTGGGGGAGCTCCAGGCAAGCGCAGGGCCAGGGTCGCTGCCCCCAGAACCACCACCCTCCTCCTCACCAAGGCTCTGGCCTAAGGCCCACACTGTGCCCCCCACACACACACTAAAATCATCACTTATCAGGGGCTGTTGCGGCTGCAGCCAGCTGACCCACAGACGTGATGGTGGGCAGGTGACAGGCATCGTCTCTGCTGTGGATGCAGCAAGCAACCACGATGGTGCCTTCAGGCAGAAGAGAGGATGGATAGACTGACCTGCAGCCACAGAGACCTCCATCCACACAGCACCTCCCCCAAAGTGCCCTGCCAGCCCCTCTGTACAGATGAGAGCCAGAAGTAGTCAAGCGCAGATGTGGCCCAGGTCGAGCTAATGCCAGCTTCGCACACCCTCTCCACTGCCGTCCCCTCCATAGCCCTGCCAGCCCCTCTGTACAGATGAGAGCCAGAAGTAGTCAAGCGCAGATGTGGCCCAGGTTGAGCTAATGCCAGCTTCGCACACCCTCTCCACTGCCGTCCCCTCCATAAGTCCCTTGACAGGATGGACTCTGTCCACTGTCACCACCAGAACTTCCCATGGCTCCCCATTACACATCCAAGGTCCAGAGCCCTGGTGCAGCCTGGAGGCGCTCGGGCCTGTCCCCACTGGGCTCCCCAGCCACCAGCCTCCTGTGCCCTGGCCACCTGGGGCCAGCCCTCCGTTGCCCCTGCCCCAAAGCCTTTGCTGGCCTGCTCAGCCTTGCCAACATTCACTTTTCGGGATCCCATGAGCAACCCCCCAGGGGTGAGCAAGGCCAAGGTTGATGGGGGTTCGGGGGACAAATTCAGGGAAGTGTTTGCTCCTGTCCTGTTGAATAGCTGAAACCAGCTTCCACTAAACACGAGCAACGTACATTGTGAATATCCAGAGGAACAGGGAGAGGGGAGCGGGCTGAAGGTCATCCACGACAGGACCGGCTGGGTAGCCAACGTAGTACTCCCAATGGCAGGGCCATGCTGAAGGCCCAGGTGACCACATCCCTCCCCAGGGGGCTGAAGCTCTGTGAGGAGGTGAGGGAGGCCCAGTTAGGGCGCCAATGGAGCTGAACAGTGAGCAGGCCAGGCAGGCAGCAGTCCCCGCCGATGTCGGGGGGAGGAGGGGATCCACCTCGGCATGTGGCAGGGAGGAGCAGGGGACCCAGAAACACGGCTTCCAAGCTTTCCAATTCCCAAATCCTGAATTCCACCCCCAATTCCTGAAACCCACCAGCAGCCCATGGAGTGGAACCCCCACTGAGCAGAGAGGGAGCTTGGTGCCTCCAGAGGAGCGCACAGCCCACGGGACACCTGGGAACCATTAGTATCTGGCCCCAAGAGCACTCACTGTCACCTGGCTTGTTGGGAGAACAGAAAACCAAGTGCAACCCCCTCCCCTACGCAGACGCAGGAAGACCACGAAAATGAGCCAGGAAAGCTTGGCATGCTCAGAGCAGCCACCCCCAGCTCCAGAAGCTGAAGACTCACGCACCGGCTCACGAGATGCCTTTTCTTAGAGCCTATTGACTCAACATTACACAGTGCTGACATGCTGTTCTGAATGACTTCCCAGCGAGTAAATAATCAGAAAGAGGTAAAGGTGCAAGCTAGCGATGACAGACAGAAGGCAACGAAAAAGGTCGAAAAGCCAAACAAACATCCACCAGTCAAATATACATTTTACAGAGAGAAATCCAAAGACCCTGGGCTCATCTCCTACAAATGGCTGGAACAATGTTCCCAAGTCACTGCAACAGAGACAGTAAGGATGATTTGCAGGACATTTACAACACCTGGCCCAGCCACCAAATGCCCATAATGACCTGCTGCCACGTGCATGGGGGCTGCAACAACCAAAATGCACCACACACGCACAAGAATCACTTCCAGCTACGATCCACCCAACACTTTCCCCACCCTTGCTCAAGAGCACGGTATAACAGTCTGGGATGTCTTCTGTATAAAACTTTATGAATCTAAATCCCATGAAGTGACAGACAAATGACCTGAAAAATGCTTTTTGCACTCATTTTACAGATGAGTAAACCAAGGCCAAGCACTGAAGAGGCCTGCCCAGGACCACCCGACGGTGGGGAGACAAGGGCTCTGTAAGCCATGCCTACCCTCCAGGAAGAGTTGCTGGAGAGCTGTGAATTCAAACCCCCAGTGTCATCTCTAAAACAGAAGTCAGAGCCCAGATCCAAACAGAGGTCTTTACTGCAAGAGGCTGGGGCCTCCTTCTAGAAGCCTCAGGTTCACAGATTCAAGCCTGACACGAGCCTTCATGGTCACCCCAGGGTGAGCAAGGATAGGGGAAGCTGAGCCCAGAAACATCCAGAGTGGGCTCCTGTCACCACAGCCAAGTCAGGGCTGGCATGAGGACAGGCATGCAGAGCAAGGCATACCATGTGCCCAGCACTTACTGACATCACAGAGTGCAGGAAACGCTTGTAAATGGCACTGGAAAGGCAGGTGGCCCCATCAAGGACAGCGCAGTGCCCAGCTGCACACGGTGCTCTCTTCTTTCAGGTCTCAGCTCCAGAACCAAGTCGGCCGCTGTCCACACAGCACTGAGACAGGCCCAGTCAACATTTACGTACTGCAAAAGGACTTCTGGGAAAAACTAGATAGTCGGAGTTTGCACCATGGCCAGCCAGATCTGGTTTGGGTCCCCCGAGCCTCCCCATGGCCTTAGGAAAGTCACTTCACATCACTCAGTTTCCCTGGGAACGTGGGTGTAAAAGAGTGTGACCTTCTAGGGACATCTGTGAAGATGCGTGAGCAGGGCCCTGGCATTCGGCAGGCACCAAATACACAGAAGTCCTCCTTATGAGAAGGAAGGGAAATGGCCGAGAGCCTGGGACAGGGTAGGAACAGGCAAGCCCAGGAGCTGGCCACGGCCTCCACCAGCAGGATGAGGTGGGGACCCACTGACTCTGGCCTCCCAGGGCTGCCCTGCCAGCCTCCCCCATCAGCCCCACCACACACTGCAGCCACAGCAGTCCGAGCAGAGGCCCAGGGAAAGCGGGGCCTGAGGCCATCCAGTCCTGGGCCAGCTCCAGGCAGGCCAAACCTCATGCCACTCCCTCACAGGGGGACCCAACACTGGAGCCAGGAGGATGGGGCCGGGTCCACCACACCCCCCTAGTTAGACAAGTCCCCACCGTTCACCCAGCCTGTTCGCTCACCTGTGATACAGGAGTGAGCCAGACCCCAAGGGTCCTCCACAGAGCATCAAGGCAAGGAGAGGGAAGAAGAGCCACTCTCCCACCCTCGCCCAGAGCCCACATCTTCCTTCTAGAACCATCTGATCTGAGGAAGGGCCCTCTGGCTCAGACACCCAGGGGAGGCCGGAGAGCCCAGCAGTCCTCAGGCTGCGGGTTCCAGCCCATCTGTGGGGTAGCGGCTGACAGTGGCAGCCAGAGAGGGCAATGGGGAGAGAGAGGCCACTCACGAGAAACCCTCAGCCCAGGCCAGCACCAAGCACGTGCTCAGCAGCTGCAGCGAAAAGCACACTCCACAGGACGGCCTCCATGCCCAGCCCCCAGCACCTGGCCCAAATGCTCCCCCTCCCCCAGCAGACCTGCCATGATTCCCATACCCCACAGCCCCCCCGCACCCCCAAACCCGGCCCTCACCTGCCAGCCACCTACGGTTCCCTACCCGCCAGGCCAGGCCACCTCCCGAGAGAGAGGCAAGGAGGTGCAGCCTCATGGCAAGAGCCGGCGGGAGGTCCCACCACGGGGGTGGCCCCATCAGCCCCTGGCCCGCCAGCATGGGGTCCCACTGCCTCGGGCGCTGCAGCGTGATGGCTCAGAGAGCAAGAGGGCGCCGTGGGGGAGGTGCCCGGGGAAGCCGGTGTCCGCGGGGAGGCTGGTGTCCGCGAGCCAGCCGCGAGCTCGTCAGGAGCAAGTGGTGCTCACGACGGCCCAGAGGCCCAGTTCCCCTTTCCCAGCGCCCGCCCGGCCCACCACCCTCGCCCAGACACCTGTGACCACAGGCGGCTCCCATTGGCCAAAGCCAGGAGCTTCTTGGAAGAAGACAAGGACCCCGGCCTCATTTCCTCAATCTGAGACACAGCTGTTGCAGCCTGAGGGTGGTGCGGCATAGGGACCATCACCCGCCAGGGGCCTGTGCAGAGGACAAGGGCGAGCTCAGCCCAGATGCCAGGCAGACCCAAGTTCAAATCCTCCACCACCAGCCAGCTGCCCAGCTGTGGGCATATCAGGTGACCAGCTGAGTGCGTTTCCCCATCTGTATGCGGGGGCTGATGACGACACGTGCCCCAGTACGGTGCCACCTGACATCCAGGAGTGCTCAATCACCTGACGCAGCGCGCCTGTCTTTGCCCTGGCCTGGGTGGTGGCCTCCCACCCCTCATCCAGGCCCTCGCATTCCACCTGTTCCCCAGCAAGAGGCTCGCTGAGCAGTGAGCCTTGGAGAGCGAGCAGCCAGGACACGGGTCTGGGGAGAGAGCCCTGAAGGAGGAGGGAAGGCCAAGGCCAGGCCCAGAGGCCAGCAGCAGCCAGGCCTGTGGGGAAAGTGGGGGGGACAGAGCCGAGCCCTAAATGCTGGGGAGGCAGGGCCTGAGCCACCCTGGACAGACACCGCCTCCAGGGGCCTCGGCAAGGGCTCATCTCAGGGGGGGCTTCAGGAAGCACGGGAGGAACCAAGACACTCCAGGCTCCCAGCCTCCTTCCAGACACACAACAGGGTCATTCTTTGGGACACAGAATGCCTTTTGTGGTCCATCAGCCAAGCCCAGGGCGAACGATGGGTATGCGGTTTTGTTGTTGTTTATTTAAAGGGGATAATTGAGGAGTTTATGAAGATACCAATTACGAGAGATAAGCGTGGTTAAGGGAAAACAAGTCAAGATGGTAAAGTACCTCAGCAGTGTCCAGTAGACTTTTCTGCAATGATGGGAATGTTCTACATCTACACTGTCTAATATGGTGCCACGTGTGAGGGAGCCAGGCCTCAAGGACTGCTGCGGGGCCAGCTCTGAGCGGCAGGCACAGACCGCCTGCACCCCGGCCTACACCTCAGCCAGTGCCTCCTGCCTGTCCTGCCAGCACTGGGGATAGGCTGCCAAGATGTCACCCAGGCTGGAGGGGGACCAGATCCTCCCGTGAGGGCGCCCACCACACATGTGATCACTCCCACCTGAAACCCCCCCAAGTGGTGGTGCTCAGTGGCTGGAGGCTGGGCTGGGCCTGGAATGAGGGTGGACATGGCCTCGCTTGAGTACATGGAAACCCCGCTCGCCACAACAGCCCACGATACCAGCACTGGGACGGCAGGTGGGGAAGGTAGGCTCCTCTCTTCTTGGAAGACTCTTACAGAAAAGGGCCAGAGAAGCCTCACAGCCAGGCCAACCACCCAGCAGTACCCCTACCTCGGCCTCTCCCTCCTCCTGCTCACCACTGACCCCAGCAGAGCCCACGCTGCACTCTCCAGCGTGCCGAGAGCCCCAGGGTTCTCACCCTCCTACAAAGGCCCACATGCTCAGGACCCCACTAAACTCCCGATTCCCAGGCCTCCCCCACCCCGCACTGTCCTGGGCTTGCCTCTGCTGCCTATAACATTTTGACTCCAGCCTTAGTCACTGAGAGCCCATGTCATGGCTCACTTCTCTCTGTGCCCAGGTGCCGCACGAACACCTGCCCAGCTTGGGGTTCAAGGAGATGAAGGAGATCCCCAGGGGTTACAATGCACAGTAAGGAGGTCTGGGCTTACAGCTCCCGAGTGGGAGAAGATGTGGCATTTACTGTGATTTTACCTGGCTTGGGTTTTGCACCACATGCACGTGTTGTTTCCATAATAAAGACACAAGTGATCCCCAGGCCTGATTTTAGCAAGAGCTTGGCCAGACGGTCCCGAGGCTGCTGCTCCCTCGCTCTTCTTAGAATGTCCCAGCTCCTGCCAGTCTGGTTGAGGGCCTGGGGCCACACCTGGATAAGCTCACCCAATAGACCAGGGCAGGGGGCGGTCCTGCCTGGAGCAAGGACCACAGCCCAGTCACCTCAACCTCACGCAACCCCAGCAAAGGCTTTATTCCCAACAGGCAAGCCATGCCAACTCAGCTGCGGCTAGTGGTCAACCGTGACCCCCAGATCCTCGCCAGCTGCCTGAGGGCCTGGCCAGTCAGCCAAGGGCCTTGGCTCCCAGGGCGGGACATGGGACCGGAGGTTCCTGTGGGACCCTCTTGGCGACCAGGGAAGATGAGGTGCTCAGCACTGCCCTTCCCACCTGTCCCAGGACTCAACCTCAGCTTCAGGTGGCAGGCAGGGTCCAGGTGAGCAGCACCATCTCTCAGAGCCAACACAAGCTTAAGCTGGCCCAGAGCTGGCCCTGGGCACGTGTCGACCTGCAGCCAGACCCCAGCCCACCACACCCCCTCTGACCCACATGAACCACATGCCTCAGGGCCCCTAAAACTATCCTGTCCTGTCTTGTCCTGCTCATTGATGATGGAAGACCCAGCCCCTGGCCCCACAGTGAGCCCAGCTGACCAGTCACAGGGCCTGCCCCACCCGCAGAGGGTTTCAGGGGAGGTGCAGGGCTCCCTGGGTGACACAGCTTGGGTACCTGCCCCCTCCACGGCCCACCTGTTTGTGCCCATGCCTGGTAGGTCTCTGACAGGACTTGGAGCTCAGATGCACCCATCATGCCTGTCCCCCACCTCTGTGCACACATACAAGCCACATGCGTGTGGGTCACACGCAGCCCAAGAACCGAGAGGCAAGGAGCCCACACCTGACCCATGGCAGCCCTCCCAGGTTTTTTGACCAGGCTCTCGCCGGCTGCAGTCCTGCTGGAGGCAGCCCTGCCAAAGGTGCACACTCTCAGCAAGCACTCACAAGCTGTCAGATACAGAGCCCAGTACTGGGTCAGGATCACAAACAGCAGCCTGTGCTGCCTGTGGGCGAGTAGAGCACGGGGCTGGGGTGGGCCTGCCCAGCAGGGAGCAGAAGCAGACATCACGTGGGCAGCCCAAGTCCGCCATGGCGGAGTGTTTACACCACGGGAACTGGAAACACACAGATCAGGCCCCTGGAGAGTGGACAGTACACATGTGCCAGCAGCCAGCCCCCTGGCCCTCCAGGCCTTGGCCTCCCCATAGGTAACTGGAGGGGTCGGCGTGTGACCTGAAAAGTCCCTTCCCACTCCCCTCGTACCCCACGAATCCTACAGACATACTGTTCCATCAAAGCACAGGGGCCCATCTCGTCCAGTCCTCTACCTCACCAGTCCAGCAAATCCCAGAGGGCAACCTGGGGGTCACCCCAGGGGACAGGCCTGGCCTTTCTCCTGCCAGCTGCCCTGGACCTGCCCTCACTCCTGGTCCCCAGGAGGCCCCGCCACAGCCCCCACTGCCCTCTCCAGGCCCCACCCTGCCCAGTCAAGGTGCCGGAGGCCGGACCTGGGCCCTGGCCAGAGCCCTGTGAGCTCAGTCAAAAGCAAACACACACACCACCCCCCAAGCCTCAGCTTCCTTCCTCCCGCACACGGCCAGCAGAGAGCAAGCAGGCGGGGGCGTGAGGGGTGGGAGACAGACACGAGCCCACCAGCGGTTAAACTTAGCCTTCGTGGCCACCCCTTGGCAGCCAGCTCCCCTGCGCCCCTCTGCGCACATCCTGATGGGGGTGGTGTACATGTGTTGGGGGGAGGTTCATCAGCACGGAGACCAAAGGGCCACCAGTGAGGCCCAGCTTGTTTGCTGGCCTCTCTCAAACTGCTGGGTCTGGGGGCAGAGGGTGAGGAGGGGACCTGGCGAGGACCCTCACCCCTGAACTCACCCAGGGGTCTCTATCACTCATTTGCCCACTCGCCGGTCAAGCCCCCACCAAGGCCAGCCCCACCCTCCTACCAGAGGGGTCCCATGGCCACGGGGGTGTGGGGGCCTATGTGGCACATAGGATATTCCCTCTGAGTCCTCCTGCCAGGGACATCTCCTCCAGGAAGTCCTCCTTCTCCCTCTCAGACAGGGCTGAAAGGTCCAGCTGTGGTCTGAGCCCAACACCCCAAGCCAGCAGGCTCTGCAGCAGGCAGGGCCTGCCTCATCCCTGGACCCAGCCCCCGGCCCAGGCTGGGGACTCCGGTCTCCAGCTCCCAACCCCCTGCTTCCTCAATGCCTCCAAGTCCTCCCCATCTTCCAGGGCCTCCCGTGACCACCCCAGCCCAGGTCTGTCCTTCCTCAGAGTGGCAGCCATGGTGACGCTCCAAAGCAGCAGCAGCTGAGGCTCAGAACAGGAAACTCCTCGCCGGGTACAGGGCTGGCCAGAGGCTCTGCAGGACTCAGCCCATGGCCTCCGTCAGACTCTGCTCTGCACAGGTCTGTGCCACCCACCCCACGGGGTCACATGAGCCACGGGTGCCCTCTGCCTACCCAGGTGCTGTAGCAGATTCTGGGGCTCTACTGTCTCTGCTGCAAATGGACAGTCAGGGGTCCTGACCCTCAGTGGGGAGTAGGAGCTTCTGCCTACCTCGGAAGACCCCACAGCTCTAAGCCCCCAGCCCCATGCTAGCCCCACAGCAGAGACCCCAAGCCCCAATGTGGCCCCTGGCCCAGGTTCTCCGGAGGCCCCAGGCAGGCCCCCACCCCCATGCCGCTCCTGCCACGGGCAAGCCAATGGCAAGCCTCAGCACGTTAGCCCGCAGCTGTCCCGGCCACCCCCGCTCCAGAGATCGGCATGACTCACGGGCCCAGCACGCAGTCTCCAGCCCATACCGCCAGCGGCCGCCCTGAACACACACACCTGCCCAGGCTTGACACCAATGGACAGCACCAGTGCCAAGGCTGCACTTGGCCCACAGGGCAGCAGGACAAGCCATGGGAACCAGGGTGTCCCAAATGCCGCAGGGCCGGCCAGGCACTAGGCCATCAAGGGGCTGAGGGGAGGGAGCCAGGTCATGCTTGGGCATGTAGTCCAGGAAAGGCAGCCCCTGCAGGACTGGAATCCCTGGTCCTGAAAGCCTCAGCAGCCCTAAGGAGCCCTGGCCTCCCACCCCCTCTCCCCCACCCCCCAGAGTAAGCAGACAGGGGGGTCAGACCAAGCCACATCCTCTAGGAGTCACCCAACCCGGAGACCAGCATGCTTGCAGGATGCCACAGAGGGGGCCGCTGCCCCTCCCCAGGGGAGGCCTCGGGTCTGAGCTGTGGGAAGGCCGAGCTGCATGCTGGGGCACGAGGCTGGCCATGTCGCTTACAGGCTGCAGGCAGAGAAAGCTCAGCAGACCCCAACATCTGCTCAGGCCGGGGGTGTCCTATCCACCTCCCAAAAGCGAGGGGCAGCTACAGATAGGAAGGTGGGGCCCTGCCAGCTGCCAGGGAGCCATGGAGGCAACAGTGCCAAGGGGAGCCATCCCATGGGGGCTGCTTCTCAGGCTTCCTGACGTGGCCCCTCCTGACCACAGACCTGGATGCAGACCCCATGGACCACCAGGGAGTGAAGGGAGACCCATCTCAGGACACCCCCCAGAGTCTCCCCCTCCCACCACCTGTCACCTCCCCACACAGGCCCTCCATCCCCCCACCCCACACACAGAGCATCTGTCCCCTCAGGAGCAGCTGCTCCTTGAGACAGCCAGTGCAGTGCAGGGGGCAGGTCTGGACCCCACCCTCAGAGAGCCCATAGAGAGACCTTGCTGGGGGCGGCAGTGGCCTCACCTACTGCCTGTGAGTGGGGTGTGGGGTCTTAAGAAGAAATAAAGGCAAAGGGATCAGGAAGAGAGAGCACAGCTAGGCAGGGACAAGCAGGTCCAACAGGGAACAGCATGATGTCAGGTCCTGCTGTGCAGAGGCGTGGTGGAGGAGCGGCATGGCGCTGGAGGAGCCGGGCAGGCCCCGCAGGCTGGGCCGAGGAGCTTGGCCTGGATCCCAGAACCTATGTGTCAGCAGGCGAGTGACGCGGCAGTAGCTGCATTTGCTGACTGACTGATGGATGGCCGCAGAAGCCCCACCCCCACCCCCACCCCGCCAGGAGGGAAAGCAGGGGCACATGTCCCCACCCGAGGACAGAGACATGGCCTCTCTTCCGGGCACAGGATGAAGCAGGACAATCTGAGTCGAGGAAACAAAACAAAGTCACAGCCAAGGACGGCCTGGCTCCTGCCTTGCACCAGCTCCCGCCAGCAGTATGACCCAGGCCCGGAAGCCGCCAAGGGCAGGATCTGCATTGGGCTCCTCAGAGCCCTTGATGGGGACCAGCCTCTCCCCACAAACCCCAATTCCAGCTGCCTGCAGGAGCAGCCTGGCATGGGAGGCACTGCATGGGGTTGGAGCTCCCCACCCCTCTAGGGCTGGTGACTCTGAGCTACTGACCAAGCCTGGTGACCATGGTCCTGAGGCTGGCTGGGGGCAGTGAGGACCACTGCCTCAGCACCTGCTCCTGGGCACTGCTCCTCAGGGACAGGGACCAGGGCCTGTTTTCTGAGCACCCTGGAGCCTGGCTCTGAGCAATAAACCAACAAGCATCCTCATTTCCCTCCAGGCCATAGGACCCCACAGGGCCAAGCCACTTTTCCTCCCTGCTCCATCTTCCAGACACAGGATTGCCACGACCTCCCCTTGGGTAGCAAGAGAGAAACTGCATGGGGGCAAGAACCCCACACACAGGCAGGGACGAGGGTCCTGGCGCAAGATCCTTGCATGCAACCCTCACACGGTAGCACCCGGGGGGCGGCCTGGCTCCCAGCCGAAGGATAACTTGCCTCTCTCCCTGTGATGACAGCCGCAGCCAAGCATCTGTCTCTGAAGCAGCCCAGGGTGACCGGGCACCCCAGGAGCTCTTCCCGGCCTTGCCCAGAACCAGGGTGGCTGCCAGCTTCCTGCTGAGCTCACTCCTCATCCCCAGTCACAGTCGGTGTAAACCTGCTCATCATCCACCCACAGCACCGCCACTACCCATGTGGCCGCCTCTCCAGAAGGCCAGCACAGTGGACAGGCCAAGGGCCGGTCTCTCTAGCCCCTGCGCAGCCCTGACGCTGGGCCCTTCCTTCCACACCCCGATGTCCTCAGCCCCTCAGAGGCTGATGGAGCAGGGGAGCCCTTGCCAGCACCCACATTACCTTGCTTAAGGAGGGCAGAACAGCAGGGGGGGTGACACATGAAAACACACACACAGGGCCAACATAAAAACTTAAATGTCTGGAAGAATCGGGATACTCCTCACTACCCGCCAAACCCAACACAGGGTGCAATGTGGACTCAGGTCACAAAGGCCTGGGGTGGAGACCCCAACTCCATCCTGAGGCACTCACTGCCGGGGGCCTCTGTCCTGCACTGGTGAAGTCAGGGAAACAGCAGCACCACAGGGTGGGGCTCCAGGCAGGGCTAGCACGCAGTGTACAGGCAAACCCCACGCCTCGGGGTGTAGCCCAGACACCCCCTTGAAAAACCGATAGCACAGAACATGCTCCCACCTTGGTTGTGGCTGCTTAACCAAGGAGAGTGTATGCTCAGAGCGCGGCCAGTGTGGCGTTAGTTCAAAAGGCCCACGACCAGCAACAGCTGGAAAGATAAAGTAACTAGGCACATTCATCCACTGAATTGACAGATGACACCATCACAGCAACACAGTTGCACCTCGCAGGCAAAGCTGGGTGCAGAATTGGCCTCGAGAGAGCAGGCACGGAGGCTCCTGTTTACAGGGGGTCAAGGAGTCAGGACATGAGCCCTCGGGAGCTGGGGACGCTCTAGCTCTCACTCAGGTACACATACAAAAACTTCAAGCTGCACAGGAAACACACGTGCTTTTTCCTAAGCAAGTTATGCCTCAAAACACAGGGGCAAGTTCCAAAGAGCAGCCAGCCCCCTGTGGTGCTCGATACGGGGATGGCACCTCCAGTACGCCGGGCCCGTGCACAGCCACCTGTCCCCCAGGCCTCACCTGCTCTCAGTCAGGTGGTGATGAGGCCACACCACCTCCCTCCACCTGGGGACAGCACAGCGTGACACAGGGAGGGTAGCCCACAACACCCCATCAGTGACCCAATAATCTGGACGCTGAATGCAAGCAGTAAGCCCCAACACTCCCCAGGGCCCCCCAGAAATGGAGCACGAAGCTCAAAGAAGTTGAGACTTCCCCTGGCCGCACAGCTCAGAAGCAGCAAGGTCAGGGCTCTATCCCCCTCTGGTCTCCAGAGACTAAGCAAGACTAGCCAGGGAGTACTGCTCCCCATCACCAGCCCCTCACTCAACCTCTGCCCTAGGCCAGCAACCACAGGGCTGCCAGCAGGACCCAGCTCAGGGGTCAGGAACAGCAGCAGGGAGCATGGCCAGGAGGGAGGGCATGGAATCAGGACACAGAGACACAGGCTTGACTGCAAGAACACACTGCCCGGAGGTCAGCCCAGCCCACCCACTTGGCAGCCACTGCAGGAAGTAAATGTGTCCCGCACCTGCTCACCAGAAACCCAATGCCCTCGGCCCTCGCTGCGCTCCTTCCATCCTCCCAAGACCCTACATCCCACATAGGCCCATGCCAGCTCCTCAGTGCCAGGACCCCTCACTGGTCTCAGCTGCAATCAGCCAGGAGGGTCCCTCCCCCAAGCCCCTATATCTACAGGTGGCAAAATGCACATGCCCAATGCCTCAACTCCCAAATGTGAGTGGCAGCCAGGGAGGGGTGCTGTCTGCTCTCTCTGATGATCTTGGGTATGTCGGACCCTGCAGTGGGCCAGGCCACATAGTGGCCAGAGGCAGCTGAGATCATGAGCCCAAGGCTGCCCAAGCACAAAGTACGGGAAGCGGGGGGTGCCGGGGGGAGGGAGACCAGGCAGCTGTGCAGGGGGTAGGGAGAGCAGGGCTCCCAGCCACCTCCAGCAGCAGTCAGCGGTGGGAACGGAGGTGAGGGGCACCAGAAGGACCTCTGCCTGACGAGATGGAGGCCATTTACACGTGGTGCAGACCGAAGCATAGGCCCCCACACACCACACACACACCCCACACACGCTCTGCTGGGGCCAGAAGCTCCTAGAATCCCGGGGCGATACCCTCAGGGTCAGCTGGCAGGCACGGATGGCTATGACCAGTGCAGCACCCCAGGGCTGCAGGCACCACGCTGGGCCCCAAGTCTCTGAGAACACAGCAGTTCTCTCCCCGAGCGCCAAAGGGCACCAGCAGGCTGAGGGGAGGCTCCCTCCTTCCTGTAGGAGATCCCAACTTCAAAAGATACCAAAAATCTGAATTCCGTTTTTGTTTTAAAAATTCAGTAAATGACAAGCTGTGTCATTACCCATCTGCGTGCGGAAAAAGATGGCTGCAGCGGGCAGCGGCGCTCACCCAGGTGCGTGGGCAGCGGCGCTCACCCAGGTGCGCGGGCCACGGCGGCCACCTCTGGCTTTCTCTGTGCAGCTTCTACACAGAGCTGCAGGGCGGGTGGGTTTTCTGTCCTTTTGTTTTGCTTTGGGGGGGCGTGCCTCACAGAAGCTCAGCTTGTCCCCCACCAGTCCTACAAAAGTCTCACACCAGAAGCGCTCTTCCAGCCAAACGCAAACACACGTGCTCCTCACCAGAGAGCGAACATGCCCAGGATGCCACCGCCCCGCAGCCCCGCAGCCCCACGGACGTGGGCTGGGACGAGCGCTGGGGCGAGCCCCTCAGAGGGCCTGGGCCGACAGCATCAGGCACCCACCCAGCCCCCCGCCCGCCCACCCACCCTGGCCCTGGTCCTCGCCTGTAAAACATCACTTGCCCCTAACCTAACGGTTTCCAGCTGACCCTGACATGAACTGGGGCTTATTCTGGGCCAGGGCCTGCCTGAAATTCTCCCCTACTGCCTGGGACCAACTTTCCCAGGCATCCCCCAGGGTGGGCCAATCCCAGAGCTCCAGAAAGGGCCACAGCCAACCACGCGACCCCTTGGCCTCCCTCCACAAAGCTCACCCAACTCCTAAACCCCAGAAGCCACTGCAATGCTGGAGGCAGGAAGGTTTCCTGGGGTGCCCAGCCAACTACGGCCACTGGCACTGGGAAAGGAGGACAGCGGCCACCTCCCACCCACTTCCCCCCTGCCTTCCCCATGCTGACCGGCACTCTCTGGCCCTGCCTGCTCTCCGCACTCTGCTTTGGATCATTCCAGAAACATGCCAGGCTCTCTCACCTCTGGCCTTGAACATGCTGTTCCTGGGCCTGAAACTCCCCCACCTTTCTCCTGGCTCACTCTAACCTGGCTCCATTTACACAACACCTCCTCCAGGAAGCCTCCCCTGAGCCTCCCAGCTGGGGTAGGTGCCTCATCTCCCACAACCCCACTCGAAAGCACTCACTGCAGTGCAGGGCACAGCTATCCTGCCCACCTGAGGCTGCCAAGATCTGTGGGCTCCTGAGTAGGAGCCATGATTGGCTCATCATGGCATCTGGGGCCTGGCCCCAGGCTTGGCACAGAGTAGGTGCCAAGTACAGACTTATGGAATGGCTGGTGGGGTGGGTGGACAAGGAATGGGTCAGTACAGGCTGCAAGACTGGCCACAGTCCTTAAGAACCAGCTAAGAAAACACCAAGTTTCAAAGAGTCCCCAGGTATCGACCCAAGTCAATGCCAAGGCAGTAACCCAAGGCATTGACAAGCTGTGCAACACCAAGCAGGTTAAAGAACCTCTCTGAGCATTTCCTCTTCTGCGTAGAGAGGTCACCTAAGAAGGAAGTGGGAGGCAGAAGGCCTGGATTCTAATGCCACCTGGACTGCCCCGCTGCTGTGCCTCTTCCAGGCAGTGGCTCTGCCTCTCTGGGCCCCCTATCCCCAGCCGTAAGCCGGCCTACAGACCTGCCCTCTCTGGGGACACAGGGAAAACAGCACTTCCTTGAGCTAAAGGGAGAGAGACAGAAGGAGGGTTGAAAGACATCCCAGAGGGCTTCCCTCTGGCCAGGCCAGTGCTGAGGACCGGGACCCCTCCAGCTTGCCCGGGTGATTCACTCCCTCTCAGGCCAGCTGGGGCCCAGAGCCACCCTCCCAGCACATGGCCGGGTAACGCCCATTCTGGGGAAGTGGCGAGTGACCACGAAGCTGGCCTTTTCTCAGGCATCCCCACAGAGCGTGAGCACCAACCGCTGGCCAAGCTCCACCCGAGACACAGGCGCCCACAGTCAGCAGATCTGGGTTCCAGTCCTGGCTGTACCACTCACAAATGGGTGGGGCCACGGGAATCAGACTCAACCCCACTGGCTCTACGTTTCTCTGTTCTCAGAAAGGGAATAGAGCACTCAGTTTCAGCTCCCAGAAGCAGGGAGGATTAACGGGGACCACAGACAGCCACCCTTCACACACCACTCAGAGAACACCTGCTAATGGGACAGATACTTCCCACACCGCTCCCACGCTGGGAACAGGCAGATAAACCAGGCCAGGCTCTGCGCAGGGACACCCAGTGCACAGTCAGACAATCAGCCTTTTCCAAGAGCCCGAAGGGCCAACAATTGGTGATGCAGCAAGAAGGAAACATCAAGTAGGGCTTCCTGTAGGAGGCACCACTCACCTCCCTCCAGCTATAACACAGTAGGCTCCTACATCCCTCCAAACCAACCCCTGGGTTCTCTGTGCACAGCTGGGGGACAAGACCTGCACACACGTTGACCACAAGAGCAGCCACCCAGCAGGGCCCTAGGGAGGGCTGCAGACACACTGTGGAGCCAGGAATCAAAGCAAACGATGCTGCCCCTGGGTACAATGTTCTCATCTGGAAAATGGATCAATACTGCCTGGAAACAGGCAGGGTGCTAGGACAAGTGTGAGGTGAGCCGAGCACCCTGCCTGGAACCCACATCCTCCTCCCCACCCCTGACCAACAAAACCTCCACCTTACCAGAAAGCATGACTCCTGACACCACCTTCTCTGCAGCCCCCGGCTCTGTGGCCGCCTCGCTGTGTGGCCCAGGCCCAGCCTCTCACCCTCTCTGGGCACTCACTTCCTCATCCATAAGACTAGTCTACAGGCCCCTCCCCTGCTGATGCACGATGGGCAGACGCCACAGCCTGGGCAAGGCTTGGCCACAAGGTTCGAGCAGCCCAGGCCCCACCTAGCAGGGGGATTGAGCTGGGTCTACAGCAGCTCCTCTGCTAGGGAAGGCAGTCCTGAGCCCCTCTCCTGCCTCCTGTACTGCCCATTCACCCAAAGAGCCGGATTACAGATGCATCCTCAGCCAGCTCCATGCCCAGACCAGATCAGAGAGACTGGGCTACTTCTCTAAGGTCACACAGCTCACAGTGGCAGAGCCAGGACTTGCCCCTAGGGTGCACACGCCCTGCTGTACCCTCTGCTCCCATATTCTGATGAGACAGAATCCTGGAAAGAGTGGGGCCTTCACAGTTTAACACCTAGATACCAGTTCCTGCCCACTGGCTGTGTGACCCAAGCAGGTCACTGGGCCTCTCTGAGCCTGTTTCCTCCTCTAAATGCTGAGCATAATAACTCCACTCCATGAACTAACAGAGAGGGCTTCACGATACCCTCCAACTCCCGCGCCTGGAACATGGTGACAATCAGTGAACTTTGCAGCTCTTGGCCAGTGTCTGCCCCTCACAGGGTAGCCCCAGGTGCCAGGCCCTGCCCCAGCCAAAGGCAGTGGGACATTCACCTTCTCCCGCACTTGAGCCCAGTAATGGACCCACACCCCCAGTCCAGGGCAGCAAGTCAGTCCCCAGTCTGCCCTTGGGGGTAGGAAGAGGGTGCAGGGTGCTGGGCCCTTGGCCAGTGCCCTCTGCCACCCCGAACAGAAGCATGTGCCCCACCCAGATGCCAAGGTGCCTCGGCCTGCCTCTGCCCTTCCTTTCTCTCCCTCACTCCTCCCTGCTCTGTGAGCAGCAAAGTCACAGGCTAGAAGGCTTGGGTTCAAATCCTGCCCCTCACTCCAAGCCAAGTCTCAGTTTCTCCCTCATAAACTGGACAAGTCATAGGATTATGTGGGCCCAGAGAAATGTCACCTTCCTCTGATGGCAGGACCTCTGCCAGTGCCCTGGGCAGCAGCAGGGAAGCGGTACCTTTCCACCTCACCCCAGGGAGGAAAGTGGGGCCCGGGCACCCCATAAGGGAGGCCCAGGCTGGGCCTGGCACCCAGTCCTGTGACGGGCTGGCAGGATGTTGGGAAACTCACAAGCACTTATTTCAACACTGCAGCCACGTCACAGATGGGTTTCAACACGCAGCAGCACCCAGGAAGAACCGTTGCCATCTCATCCCAGACATCCACCATACCAGGGAGAGACAGGCCCCGTCACTGTGCCCACGGCCGCCCTCATGCCCCCAACTTGGGCAACAGCCCCCGTCCTCAAGGGCAGGCAGAGACAATGGTGGGCCATTTCAGAGGCACGAAGGCCACCCCAAGCCTGCTCTCCAAACCCCAGGGCCAAGGTACAGGCCCAGGGAGCTGGGGTGCCACCCCAAACATCAGCCACCTGGCCCTGCTCTAAGCCTCCAGCACCTGGCAGTGAAGGAATCCGAGAGCTCTCCACTGACGTGCCAGGCACAAAGTGCAGAGGCCACACTCTAGACTAAGAAAGTGCCCAGAGCCTCGGCCCCACATCAGCGCCTGAGGAGCCACTCAGCCTGGCTGGCTCCCACCCGCACACCCGCAGCGCTCCACCAGCGGAGGCCAGGAGGCCGGTGCCAGGCCACCTCCCTACACACACGGCAGCTCGGCAGGCTGCCAACCAGCCCCTGCTCACAGCCGGGGCTGCCCAGCCCTTTACTGAATTGTAAGCAAAGCAAAGGTGGGGGTGGGGCCAGCTGCCACTCCAGGGCACCCCAGGCTCCAGGGAAAGGTCCTGCTGAGCCCTCTCAGCAGCCCCAGAAGAGAGCAAAGGAAACAGGCCCAGAGGTCGAGGAACGTTTCCAAAGCCAGTCCTCAGAGGAGCAGGGCAGCAAGGACTCCACTCAGCCCCACAGCCCAGCTGCACCCTCCCCAAAACCCCAGGCTAGCAGGAGGGAAGACTTTTACCTGGTGTAGGGGGATGGTGGGCAGGGGGATCAACTTTGGATGTAAATCCCTCACCCGGTGCTCTCCACCCAGTGTCCCTGGGAGCGGGGTCCCCACCTCCCAGATGCCCCCAGCACCAGCCGACCTCCCCCATCCCCCCCATCTTCAGCTCTGGAGGCTGAGGGTTCCAGCACTCAGCCTGAGATCTGGGCTGACGAGGCCTCTGCCCCAGGCTCTGTGCCCCGGCCACCCTTGAGACACATCCCTCAGAGGGACTGAGTTGAGGAGGGGATGCTGCACTCCCCACTCGCCACCACCTTGACAATGACTGCAGCACCCCCTTGGTGGCTGCCCACCAGGTCCTGGAGAGCGCCCAGCCCTCCGTGCTCAGAGCTTGGCTGCCTGGCTGGGGGCTGCACCACACTGTGGGCTGCAGCACACTGTGGGCTCCATACAATAAACACCACTGTCCAGATCTCCCCCTGCCCTGGCATCCAGCACAGTGCCCAACCAGCGGGTGGGGACGGCATGGGGGGACGAGGAATGATGACTGAGGCCATGTCGCAATAGGCTCTGGAATCCTGAGAGGCGCTGCCATGGCCAGAACACACCCAGTGAACTGCAGAGTCTCCATGAGGGGTGGCCTCAAGCCCTTCATCACCCAGGAGGGGGGTCCTTGCCTGTGGAGGTGATGCCTCACTGGAGGAGACAGAGGGTGAGCCTGCGCACACACAGAGGTGACCCAGGGTCCTGAGGAGGTGAGGCCCAGTGTGCCCCCAGCCCGTCTCTGCCTTGCACAGCTCCTACTGGGCATCACCCAGGGTCACGCCGCCAGGGTTCAAACTCAGGTGTGAGAACGTCAAAACCCATAACCCCTAGGAGCCACTGTGGATGAGTGGAGCCCCACGGGCCCTCTGGGCCTTTCAACAACACCCCACTAGGAACAGACGGTCCTCCTTCACCCCACTAGGGACAGACGGTCCTCCTTCTGGCCCTACATCAGGATACCAAGGAGCAGACCCAGCTGTGTCCCCAGAAGTCAGGACAAGGTCCACCTCTTCCCACCTGCCCAGGAGCCTCCCCCTGGGACTTCCAATGCAGCAAGGGGGAAAGGACAGTGTTTTCGTTGGTGCACAGAGGCTTGGGAACACCCTGCTCTGGGAGCACTGGGCAGGCTCATCGGGGTCTGCTGCAAGTTCACACGTGTCTAAGCACCAGCATGCGTACACATGTCACTGTGTATAAATGACATCTGTAAAGTTTCAGGTTACGGTGAGCCTTAAACTAGGAAGAGGGGACATACACACATACACACCCACATGTAAACATCACATGTACACATACACTCACACGTAAGCACAAAACACACACACATATTCACTCAGACACACACACACTCAGACCCAGACATGCACATATGCACACGCACACATACATTCACATACACACACTCACACATAACACATACGCCCACAGAACGACACACCTGATGGCTCACTCAAAGCAAGACAGAACCTCTGCGGCCTGAGCCTCCTCATCCCACCCCGCAGGCTCCTCTCCACTGCATCGGAGTGCAGGGAGGCCTCGTGGCAGGGCAGACTGGCCCCAGGAGGGAAACCCCAGGCCCCCAGCAAGCAGGGGACCAGGAGCAGCCTCAGAGCCGAGGGACAGCAAAGCAGGGACAGCAAAGCAGGGGCAGCTGCCATCCCTCCCAGGAAGGAGCATCCAGCCCACTGGACCTTGCCTCCCTGTGGGTACCTGGCTGCACCCGTCAAGGGCTGTCCTCCCTCACCTGGCAGTGGCCACTCCCCAGACGTGCTCGTGCAGCAGGGACCAGGAAGAGGTCCCCTCTAAAGTTACTCTGCCCCACACTGTCTACCCCGGTGACACTGGTGGGCGAGAATGCCCCAGCACCCCAGAGAGAACGAAGGGATGCCAGGAGCTGCAGGTGCCCCAGTACCACCTGAGGAAGACCCTCCCCTTGCCCCTGTGAAGGGGAAAGAGTTCCTGCCACACCAGACACCCTTTCGGGCAGCCAGGCCTGCAGCCCAGCTGTGCACGCTGGCGCCTCCAAAGAGGAGAGGCGGCTTCCTAAGGAAACGAACGATGTCTGTCCAGTGACAAACCACACCAAGAAGCACTAGCATCTTGTTGGCTGAGTATCTCCAGCAACATCGATACCGTCAACTGCAGTGAGGGAACTCTGGAACTTAATTAGCAGTTCCTGCCAGGTCAGCAAAAAACCGCTGGACAAGCTGGGGCCTGGGAACCTCCTCAGCCGACAGAGACAGGCTGGGCAGGTCCTGATGTGGGAGAGGAACCCGGAGACCCAATGAGGTGCCACAGGACACCCGCAGCGCCACCTCCGTGTGGCCCCCCCACCAAGGGAGAGCTGAAGGCGTAAGGATGTGTTCGTGCCTCTGCGTGGGCTCACGTGCCCCACACGCCCGCTGCACAGGTGGGCAAGTTAAGGACTGGGAGGTGGCACGGCTCAAAAGCCCCGAAGAAGAGAGGCCAACCACACCCTCTCCAACCACCCATGGCCACCACACAGCATTAACAGCTCAGCAAAAGGGCTCTGGGCCTGCCTGGGTTCCAATCCTGTCTCCTGGTGGCTGGTTTCTTAATCTCTCTGGGGCTCAGTTTCCCCATCTTTAAAATGGGATCACAACAGTGCAGGGCATGTAGCAGCTCCTGGCATGTGTACAGGGACACAAAATAAACACAGCACAGACTCGGTTTCCTTTTCTGGGCCTGGAAAGGCCATTCTTCCTGTGAAAAACAGAATGGCAGGGCTGCTGAGGGCCCGGGGCTGGGTCTCTCGGACTTGGCTCCCCCACCCCCAGCTGGGTGCTTTCAAGCAGGCAGAGAGTCGGTCCACCACCCTGTGCAGCACCCAGGCTGCTCTAAAGACCAGGCAAAATCATCAAGGTGGGACACGCACACCCACAGAGACAGAAGCAGAGAAATGGTTGTGAGGGCCAGGCAGGACAATGCAGAGTGCACGCTGGTGGGCACAGGTTTCTTTTCTGGGTTAACAGAAATGTTCCAAAATTCTAAAACGATCTGATCGTGGTGCAGCTGCACAAGTTCATGAATACAACAGAAACCACCAAATGGTACATATTCAAAGGGTGGATTTTATGGTATGTGAATTGCATCCCAATCAGTCAATCAAATAATAAGCCTGATGCTGGTAAAAGGCCGAGTGACAACAAGGGCCTTCCCTCCCCAAGGTGCAAGCCCCAGCAGGGGTCAGGGCCCACCTGCAGACAGACCATGAACCACCAACCCCACCTCCCAGTGGGAGCCCAAGGGACACTGCACATTAAACCTGCCGGCTGCCTTTCCGCCGTGTTCCCATTAGGAGATGTACCCAGCTCCTGCATCTCTGTTCAGACACTCTTGTTCCGAGCAGCCGTAACCTTAGGGTGGCCTGTGTGAGGTCTGAGGGGTTCAACCCGGCCAACCGCAGCAGATGGAAACCGGCATTCCCTTCCAACCTGATCCTACTTCTAGGTTCAGCTTCTAGAAGCAGGAAAACCAGGCCAGCAGAAGGCTTCCCCGGCCCCACCGGCTCTGCCCACGGAGGCAGAGGCCCACCGACCAAGGGGCACCTCCTGCCTGCCCTTCCCCACAGGCCACAGAGGCTGGTCCCTGGTAGGTCCTGCCCAGGGAAGACCCAGGGCAGGGGGGCCATGGGTGGTGCAGGGGAGGAGCTGCTCTGCCGCTGACACCCTGACACAATGCGTTCCAGATGTGGCCTGTGGAAGACAGGAGCAGCCCTGCTGGGAAGCTGGGAGCAGGCTGGGTCACGCACGATTCCTTGGCCCGGGCCAAGGCCCACGGACAGGGAGATGGTAGCCAGCAGGGCGGGGCAGAGGAAGAGGCCCCACCCCTCTTCCTGGGCGTGCACAGGAGACCACCCAGCAGCACCCACAACTGGAGACACCCTGCCCTGGCCGACACCCTGCCTTCTCTGAGCCTCAGTTTCCCACCTGTAACCCAGGGTCAGTACCTCTCCTAAAGCTGTGGCTGAAGCACTCAGGGCTGGTGGGGGCTGCTGAGGAAACGCCAACCCTTCCCCCAAGAGAGGGAGGGCATGGCAGCTGCCAGACAACAGCCCACTGTCCCTACAGCTCTAGCAAAGATAGACCGCTCCTAGAGGTCAGAGCCTGACACCCAACCCCTAACCCACACCTCAGGGCTGCCCTGCCAGTGCCCACACCCAGCACAGCGAGGCCAGCTGCAGCCCTGTGGGCATCTGTGTGCACCTCCCCTGCCAGCCACTGCCCCAGCACAGGACGCCTCCCCAAAAAGCAGGCCTGACCCGGCAGGAAAATCCACAGGGGTGTGGTGGGCTTGGAGGGTTCTTTCAGGCTACACGTCCCCTCCACCAGCTGACGGCCTTGCCCCACAGAGCCACTACAAGGAGGTATTCCCAACCTTCCCCATGGCCACTGCCCCCAGCCTCTGCCTGGTAGAGCCCAGCGTAGTGGGGGATGGGGGTCAGGGCTGCTCCACCGGCATCCACTTCTCCCCCAGCAAGTGACCTAGAGCATCTGCAGGAGGCCAAGGCCAGGAGGACAGGGCAGGTCCTGGCCAGAACCTTAACCTGGCTCATCTGGCTGGGCCTCAGTTTCCACAGCTGGAAGTTGGGAGCATCTAAAGAGGCTGGGCCCAGGACAGTGGGACCCCCTAAAGGGATGCTGCCATGACTACTGTTCCCAAAAACACCAACCCTAGGCCCTTCCTGGAGTCTGTCTGCGAGGGCCAGCTGGCCCGTCCACACTGCGCAAGGGCCACTTACTATGCCACACCCACATGGCGGACGTCTGCCAGCCCTCCCTCCTCGCGAGCCCCCCACCCACAGCTCTGCACCTTCTCCTTAATGCCTGGACTTCACGAACGAGATGCTATGGGCCCCAAACCCTCAGCTATGTGGAGACGTCTGAACTCAGCTCGAGATCTAGGGGAAGAAAGATCACCACCATCTCTGCTTGTCTAGAAACATGGGCTGGAGGTGGGTCGGCGGGGAGAGGAGCAGCCCGACGAGGATGTGCAGCACCAGTCTCGCCACAAATGCTCCGTTTCTTTGTCTTTCTGTGTTTTCCTTGTTTTTCCTTTTACTAGCAGTAAAGTTCTTAGATGAGGCTTTTCCCCTCAAAATGCTAGAACAGGGGGGTGATAAAATGTCAGGAGCCCGAGGTTCTGATGAGGAGGCCCAGCTTGCCCCAGGCCCAGGACACCTGCCGCCTCGAGGACCCCGCTGCTTGGGGCACCGTCCACAGGCTGTCCTGAGGACCAGGGAATGTGCTGGCCAGCTTGAGACAGAGGCAAACCACCCCCCGACACACGCTGCCCTACAGGGACAGGGGCAGGGAGCCCAGCAGTGCAGGCCTGTGGGGTCCACATCAGACCTGAGGGCAGGAAGTGTAGACGGAAGCCAGCATGCTAGGAAACTGTGGATCCTCTAAACAGACGCCTCCTCACCTCTCCCCGCTCCAGGGGACAGGGTGGGCGGACAGGGCCGTGCCTCCTGCAGGGGGAAGGGGAACCTCTGAAGCCCCTGACAGTCCTACCACCCATCACGCTGGGTGGAGATGGAGAGTAACGGGGTCCCCACCACCCACTCTTCTGTGGTCAGTATTTGGGTTACATGCATCACTGGAGACACGATGACCCAGGAAGGGTCCTGGTCCCACAAGGAGAACAGTGCAGGACAACAGCCCCAGGGAGTTGAACTAACTGCCCCCAACTCACCTTGAAGCCTCCGTCTGAGAGAAGGGGTGACAGGAGGGGCCCAGAGTGCAGACCGTCCTCACCCTCCTTGAACTGACAACAGTGAGGATTCCCCAGACAGGAGCTGGGAGCCCCATGGGGAGCAACGTGGCATGGGAGTAAAGCCGGTGCGGGCTCAGGAGTCAGGGCACAGGCAGGGTCTCCATCCCAGAAGCCCCCTCCTCCTCCGAGCACCACCAACCCGGCTCAGCCACCAGCCCAGGTATCTGCCCAGCCAGGGGCTGGCCACAGCTGCGTGACGGACAGACAGAAAGTGGGAGTGTGAGGGCTGGGCTCCGTCACAGACCCTGAGCCTCACTGCCTATGGGGCCTCCCCACATCTCCCCTGCTCAGAGACAGCAGCACGTGTCAGCAGGTGTGTGAAGGACTCCACTCTGTGCCCGGCCCACACCCAGCTCGGTGGCAACACTCGGGACGTCTCAAGACTGCCAAGTGGGGAGGACGAGCCCAGCTCCTAGAAGGGGCTCTGCTACCCACGGAAGACCACCATCCGCTCACCCCTCGAATCCCACGGAGGCCCGCACTGTGCCGGCACTGTGCTGTGACCGTGGGGTCCTGCCCTCTCAAAGTTCACGGTCGGGGCAGGGTTAGGGGAGACAGACCTCAGATGAGCCACTGACGACATGGCACTAGGGGCACTAGGGGAGAGACACAGGGCTGAGGAGCACCTGAAAGGGACCCCAACCAGACAGGGGGTCTAAGAGATGACCCTAGCACCCCAGAGAGAGACAAGACAGTGAGACGAGCAAGAGCCCCCAGGGGAGCCAAGACCCCAGGGGTAAGGGTGGGCCTCCGGCGGCTCTCCACAGAGGAGTGCCTGAGCCGCAGCACTGGGTCCCGGACAAGCCCCCCACTTGTCTGAGCCCCTCCCTCCTGGCCCACACAGAAGGTGGGGCTGGGCAAGCGAGGGGCTCCACCCCACTGCCAGCAGCAGCAGGAACAGAGCCCGGGAGGGGCAATGCCCGGCCGGAGGGCGAGCTTGAGGCTGTGAAGGAGCAGCTCCTTCTGCCCAGCTGGCAGCCCTGCCAAGCCTGATGCCCACACTGTTGGGGGCTGTCCCCAGGGTGCTGAGAAGCATCAGGAGCCCAGCTCTGTGGGGACATCCTGGCTCCTCGGGGCACTGCAGGGGATGGACACATGACTGTTCCCACTCTACAGACAGGGACACTGAGGACAGGCGGGTAGAACCCCCTACCCGGGTCAGACCAGAAGGAGGCCTATGGCACCCAGGACCTGAGCTCCTGTTCTGGAAACTTCTGCCTCCGCCTGGTCATTTGGGCAGGTGGCAGGGGCAGGCAGCAGGTGGCCCTAGAAGCCATAGGCCTGCTCCCAAATAGGGAAGCTCCAGAATCCCTCTGATTTTAACCAGAGCCATTAGGCACTTGTTTAGCAATTAGGACACACAGATTACAGGATTAAAAAGCTCATTACCAGCAAACGACAGCAACAGCCGCCAATGGTGCTCAAGCCCCTGATGAATCGTGCGCTTCGGAGGTGTTTAGTCTATGGAAGCCACAACACCTCAGCGTCTGCGGTCTCATCTGTCACCCACCACACCTTCCCGCCACTGCTGTCCCTGTCCCAGCCGGCCAGGCCACCTGCCAGAGTGAACCCCCAGGCCAAAGCCAGAGCACGCAGCAGGCCCTCAGCGCTCACTGGGCAAGGGACCCAGGGCAGGGCCAGCATGAGGGGAGCACTCTGCCTCATGGGAGGCCTCAGTTTACCCATCTGTGAAGTGCAAGCATAACGGAACTGGAGACCATCACGTTACGTGAAGTAAGCCAGGCACAAAAAGACCAATACTGCAGGGCCTCACTTATGTGGAAACTAAAAATAAAAAAAATAAAAAAAAACAGTGGTTCTCACCGACGTGGAGAGTGGAATAATCGTCACCAGTGGCCGGGAGGGGACACTGTCAGGGAGGGGAAGCGGTGGGTCAACAGGCACAAACTGCACCTGCCCTGGGTGAGTCTCTACACAGTGTACGCATGTGCTGAAACAACACGCTATACCCACAAACACGTACAAGTAAATGTTAGAATATTTTGAATTTAAAAAAAGAGAGAATATCAGGCCGGCCCGGTGGTGCACTGCTACAGTGCGCCACTTGGGAAGCGCGGCGGCGCTCCCGCCGAGGGTTCGGATCCCACATATGGACTGGTTCCCGCTCACTGGCTGAGCGAGGCGCGGGAGCAACACCGAGGGTTGCGATCCCGTGGCCGGTCCCGGGCCGGTACGGGCGCGACACTGAGGGTTGCGATCCGTTGCCGGTCATGAAAAAAGACAAAAAGGAAAAAAAAAAGAGAGAATATCAGAAAGGATCTCCAAGTTCCCTTCTGGCTCTGAGGCCCAGTGCCCGACCCAGAGAAAGTTCCAGAATCAGTTGATGAATGAATTAGCAAAACTGTCACAGAATCACTTTGGTGATTCAGACGGCAGTGCACATGGGAAAGTACAGTCTGACGGCGAAAGGCTGGGCTCCCTCCCATCCAATGAAACCCGAGAGGAGGAACTTGCCACATTTGGGGATACTGGGTCCCCACACTACCCAGGGGGCTCCAGATGCCAGGCAGGGGAAAGATGGGTGCTCAGGTTTTGAGGGCCACCAGGACCCCTGCCCTACATCAGGTTCGGACCCCCCCGGCCTGCCTTCCCCACCACATACAGGCAGTACTTGGGGGGCTCAGCCTGTCCAGAGCTCAGTGCCCACCCAGAGCCACCCCAGCCTCAGCCCATCTCCACCCACTGGCCCAGGTGGGGCTCCTGAGGCCCTGGCCTACTTGGGAGAGGATCTCAACTCCCAGGGATCCCAGGACTTGGAATGGGCTATTTCTTCCAGGCGATTCCAGCCAGAACTCCTCTCTGTGGTCCCAGATCCTGGATTTAGCCCCACACACTGAAGGCCCCAAGGCCAAAGTGCCCCTGCTGGAGCTCAATGCCAGGCAGAGCAGTCAGAGGCCTCAAGGCGTGGGAGAGCACCTCCATGTCCAGAGAACTTTCAACATGCCTGAGAACAGCAAGAAACCGTGGCCACGGCATCCATACAAGCACACTGGACTGGACAGGGCACATGGCACAGCTGGCGCTGGCCACCCACACCGTCTCCTAATACCAGTCCTTCAGAAAGGGAAACCGAGGCTTGGGGAGGGAATGGGCCTTGCCTGAGGCCACACAGCCAGGTATGACAGAACCGGAATTGGAACCCAGGACTCCAACCACCTGCAAGGCTCTGGGGCCTGGTGCATGGGGCCACTGGCAACCCCAGGCCTCCATGTCACAGCAGGATCCCATGACCAGCAGGGGTGGGAACAGGGAAGGACAGCTGCTTCCTGCCTGCCCTACCCCGCCCGCCAACAACGAGCAAATCTGCAGCCTGTCGCCAGCTCCAGACGCCAGGCCCAGTGCCTCCCACCCCCAGCAAGGCCACCGAAGGCAGCTGGTAGCTCCAAGGCCCCATCCAGGGCCCCTGGACCACCCTAGGCAGGACAGAGTGAAAGAGGGGCCTCAGGTAAGGGGCCGGGGACTCCCCCGCCTAGACCTCCTCAGCAGCACAGCAGCCCGTCTCTGCTAGGACAGGACCACTGGCCTGAGAAGCCACATGCAGCACCCCCATGCTTAAGTCACTCATCCACTTCCCTGCCTGGCCACCCCTCAGTCCAGGGACCCGAGGCAGCTCCAGAACCTTCCACTGGCCCTCACTGGGGAGAGGAGGAAACTCTGCTGCATAAGCCTATTCCCCTCACAGGCCAGGCCCACCCAGAGTCACCCAGGCTGCCCAGAGCTGCAGACAAACCATGGGAGCAAAGCCCATAGGGAAAAGGACAGGGGACCTGGGGGCAGGGCCAAGGGCCTTCCAGGACCCTCTGGGGCAGGACAGGCCAAATCCCTGCTGAGGGGGGGGGGAGGGGGGAGGAGCCCAGCACTTACAGGGCAGTCCATGAGGCTCATCCAGACCCCAAGGCCACATTTACCTGCCCTCACCCAGGATTCTGGGCCCAAATGATTACTAGGTTTTTAATTACTTATTCAGCAAAGTGGGTGAGGGGTCTTTCTTTACCAGTCTCTAGGAAAAAACAATCCAGGCCCACTAACTGGGGGGGGGGGGCGGGTGTCAGTCGCCTGCCCTGGGGTGTTGGGTCCCCCTCCAGGCCTGCGCCCTCACCCTCCAGGCAGACAAAGCCGAAGCCCAGAGAACAATGGGAAGATGATTTATGGAACTCATCATCCATGGGGTGTGGTTGGGGCCAGGTGTGGCAGCGGGATGGCCCAGGTGGAGGAGCGTCCAGGTGAGAGCACCAGAGGGTGGAGGAGGTGGGGACTACGGG
>NW_007727118.1:209857-243931 GCF_000696425.1 Galeopterus variegatus | reverse complement strand
GGGGGGGGGGGACGGGAGGAGACCTGCAGCGATCCATCAGCCCGTTATCGCAGGGCAATTATCACAGGGCACACTCCACAGCTTCACAGGCCCACGGGCAGCCCGTTCAAAGGCGCCCACCCCTAGCAGCAGGCCCATTTCACAGTCCCTGCACAGCCTCAGTTTCCCCAGCTGTACAGTGAGATGAGTGGTTTTTCAATCCCACTCTAGGACTGGCTGGTTACTCGGTAGGTTAGAGCATGGTGCTGATAACACCAAGGTCCAGGGTTTGATTCCTGCACCGGCCAGCAGCACCCCTCCCCCCAAAAATGTAAATCCCACTCTTAGGCACCCACAGGTGTGAAGAGGGGAGCCCACAGGAACGCCTCCACCTTCCCCAATCTTCCACAGGGATGGTCCGTGAGGATTCTCCACCCCGGCTACCTGCAACGCAGCCCTCCTCCCCTCTCTCCGGCTGCAGGCTGGGCCTCACCTTAAACCTCTCCCGCACCCTCCCCCACGTGGCAGCGACCCAGTAGTCAGTTGCTCAACAAATGCTTTCTGAACTCTCCCAAGGCTCCCAAAAAATGGGCAAGGAGTAGGGAGGGGTGGGGTTGCAGGCTTAATGAAAACCCCCACCACGTGGGACTGAGCCTCTCACTTGATCCCAGCTTGGCCCACCAGGCCTCCACCTGCCCTCCTCTCCTTCCTTCCCCTACACTGGGCTCTGGGGGAAGCTGCGACACCCCCCCACCCCTTCCCCTAAGCTCCTGGTTCTCTGCCCGTAGCCCTCTCCAACCCCCCTACCCCCACCAAGTGTGGGGCACCCTTCACACACAGGTCAGGCTCAGACCTGCCAACGTTCCCATGGCCACCGTCACCCCATAGAGACCCTAGCCCTGGCCCAGGCCTGCCCCAGGAACTGGCTGTCTCTGGCAGGGCTCAGGGGCCTTGCCCAGTCCTGCTGACACCTGGGGAGGGGAGGCGGGGGGCCCGGGACAGCACTGCTCTGTTGGGACAGCATCCAAACAGAAGCCTAGAAAGTGGGATCCCCAGATCCCTGGGGAATTCTCTGGAACAGGACCTTGTCCGTTCCTGCATACAACACTTCCATGGCTCCCAGCACCCACAGGGTCAAGTCCAGACCCCACATGGGGCCTCCAAGATCTGCCCAGCCTCAGTGCTTGACCTCCCCACACAGAACCCAGAATTCCTCTTTCATCTCTGGGCCTTCACACACACTGACCCCATCTGTCCCCTTGTCTGCAAACTGCAGGTCGTCACCTCCTCCAGGAAGCCTCCCCTTCAGCTCCACCCCACCCCAGGCTGAGTGAGGAAGGCTCTGTCACTCTGGGTGGTAGCTGTGCACATCCTGACCCTCACCCCAACTACATACAGCCTGTGCCCCCACCCACCTGCTGCCCAGCTCACGGCTCATCAGGGCACTTTCCAGGCAAGGATGCCAGCACTGGGCGGGGCAGAACCCGGCTGGTTCAGCTCGGACCTGGAGAGGAGCTGGCACCTGGCTCCTCCTCAGCTGGTGGCGGGGCTTGGGCAGCGTGCCGGGCAGCAGCCTCTTCAAAGCGGCCCACAGCCTCCCATGAAGACTACTGGAAGGAGCTGGCCTTCGGTGGGCAGGCAATTAAAGTCTGTCTGTGAAAACACGGATGGGCTTCAAAGCTCACTCCATCCATGCCCCAAGCCCCAAAAGGATGCCCCGTCTCCACCTATGATTCTCGCCTCCCTGCATTCTCCAGGGGCACCAAGTGGCACAGGCCACAGGCAAGACTTGGCTGTCCCTCCCCTGCTGACCATGGGTCTGCTACAAACTGCCCCATGGTCTCATCCTAGGATAAGGCAGGTCAAAGGATGCCAGGGCAAACCAATAACAACACTTAGGACGAAACCACAGTTTACATGTAATTTTCCAAGAACACAGGCTGTCTCCTGAGGGTGGCCCTCTCTGCTTACTTCTGGTGTGTATCTATGTTCTGGAAGGTTCCAGCTCACAAAATCTGGCTCTGGTTAGGCAGGGCCTTCACTACCTAAGACCTGACCTTTCTGCACAGGCTGTGTGCACTGCAGCTGAAGCCGTGCCTTCACACCCTGGGGCTCTCCTAACCTGGCATAGCCACCCCCACCCATGATTCGCATCTCCATGCTGCTGGTATGAAAAGTCCTCATGGACACACACAGGGACACCGAGGCCCATGAAGGGCCTGACTTCACAGAGCTGCAGGACCCAGCCCCGCACACCTCCGGGACCTGCATGTCCCCGTGTCCCTTTCTCCTGGGAGCCTGAGAGGTGCCCAGGTGAGCCGGCAGGAGGCTGCGGCCGCACGCTCAGCAGTGAACTCTGGCCAGGTTCCTGCTCCTGGTTCTGGAGAAGGGCCCTCCACCTGGGGCAGGAACCAAACCTGTCCGACCGCCCCAGCGCCTGGGTGACTATCTGCGCATCGCATTTCTCAACCCGCACGGGGCAGGCGATTGCAACAGGCTGCAGAGACAGATAAGGAGGCACAGGGTGTGGGCTGGGTGGGCTGGGGTGGATTTGTGTTTTGTTTCGCTTGTCTTGTTTCCGCCCTGGCTGTGCCTTCATGCCTCCCCAGCCCCACTCAGGGGCCTCTGAGCTTCCTGGGGGTGCAGTGCACAGGGCTGGGGCACAGGGGCTCTGGGCCACCTCCAGGGCTGCTGGAGCTGGGGGGGAGGCAGGGCGAGAAGGCCCCAGGGTGACATCTTCTATCAGAGTCCTCAAGGTGAGGCTGGGGTGCGGCAGCAGCCCCCACCTGAGAAAACCACCCTTTTCCAAGGCTGTGAGGGCACCCATGTCAGCGCCAAGCTTGTCACCTTCTCCTCCAGCAAGACAATGATGAGAAAGCCCATCCTTCCCTGCACATGGCCCAAAAACATCTAAACCAAGAGCCACTGAACAGGACACCAGCACTGTCCTAGCATGTGGCAGGTGTTCGGTGAGTAGGGCAGCTCTGGGGCGAAGGGGTAGGCACACTGCTGGGCAAGGCACTGACACCCCTGTCACAGCCTCCTGTGCCAGCGGGCAGAGCCCCTACCTGCGGACTGTTCAGTCTGGAGACACACCACTGCCCTCGGGGCCCGGTGGGCACACAGTAGGAGCCTACACAGTACAGTCCCCCACTCCTCTCAGCCCAGCCCGCACATGGGCCACTGCCACATCCCAGGTGTGTCTGGGGGTGAGCTAGACAATGACTATCCCCCTTAAAAAAAAATCAACAGGGTAAGAACTCTGTTCTCCCCATCTCACTACCGAGGAAATTGAGACTCAGATTACTGACATACCTTGTCCAGAGCCCAGAGCTTCCCCAGTGAGGGTTGCAATCCCCTCCCCAGGAGGCTTGGGGGGCTGGGAAGCCAGGGGAGGGGCAGCTTCCCAAGAAGACCTCCACCCCGCCCTGGCTGCCAGGGGCCAGAGAAACATGCTGGCAGGGTTCGTGCTTTTGCAGGTCACCAGGGCAAGGAGGCCCCACCTCAGACAGGCCTGAGCCAGGCTCCCACAGTGAGGGCTCCCAAGGGGCCACGCCTACCACTCTGCAGGGGGAATCGAGACCCAGCAGCCACCCCCTGGCTGCCCCTCCCCCAGGGCTTGTCTGACACCTGGGAGCAGATCCCCAGCCCCCTCAAAGCCTCTGTTCCCTTGGGGTAGTCACACTGTGAAGCTTTCCAAAAAATGCAGATTCCAGGGCAGGGCGAGCCCGGGGCCCTGGGAGGAACTCCCCTGCATAGCTGCAGGGTTCACAAGGGCCAGGTCCCCACCTGCCTCCACAGCACGGCAAGGATCCACCATTCCAGACTGGAAAATGATGGAAGGAGGCGGCCAAGGTCCTGGCCGCAGAGAGCAGCTTTGAAAACCCGTCTGTGGACAGCCGTTGTCCCCCCATCTGGGTTCCACTGCCCCCCATGATTCTGGGCCCGTGCCTCTCCCTCCCCTCCACACCCCTGAGAAGTGAAGCCGAAGCGAGAAAAGATTAACCAGAAGCGACAGTGAGCAATACCCAGCACCTGCTGAGCTCCAGGCGAGCCCCGTCTGTGCCACCTCTGTTCACGCTCCTGCTCTTGGGGGGAGCAACAGAGCAGGTAAACTGCAGCTGGGAGGGGGCCTGGAGACCCATATGACTCCTCCCTGGCCCACCAGGAGTGACCGAGGGTCGCTGGTTTTCAGTGTGCCACTCAGCTAACACTGCTGCTAGCAGGCTGGCTAGAGGGGGCTTCCTGCCCCTTCAAGTGCAACTTGCCACCTGGCCCAGCAGGAGAGCCCAAACCAGACGCCCAGGCCTGGCTCTGGCCCACCAGAGCTGCTCACAGACCCAGGATCCACAGCATGGACCCCACACACCTGGGCCTGCACCTCCCACAGCTGAGGATGGACCCCAGAGGAGAACGATGGAGATGGTCCCCGCAGCCAAGGTCCTCCCCAGCACACCCTGCCCTTCACACCCCAAGGTAGTCCCATGAGCGGGGAGGCAGACGGGAGCCAGGCACTGAGGAGGGATGGAGTGGCCCAGCCCCACCCCAAACTCCAAAGGCCAATGTAGGCAGAGGAGAGAGGCCTACATACCTCTCGGAATCATGGTCCTGGACACTTCTAGAATGGAGGCCCCACTCATTCAGTCCAGAGAACCCAGAACTCCAAGGCAGGCTTCCCAACTTCCAACCAAGGTGCCTCTCAGCCCCTCTGTCCCCAAGCCCACCTCAAGCTTAGATCAGGGACTGGGGCAGTGCTGGCGTGTGGTGTGAGGAGCAGAGAGGGAGGCTCAACCCAGATCTAGGACTCTGAGCAACAATGACTTAAACCTCCAGGGAAAAGCCAATGCACCACAGAGGAAAGGGAAACTGTAGGAAGAACGCCCTCGGGACACGAGGCTCACTCCAAGGACACATCCAGCCTCCCAGGAAGCCATTAGGAACCCCAGCGCCCGGGCGCACCTCCAAAACCGAGGGTCTGATTGGCCTGGGTGCATCGCGGGTACCAGTTGCTCCTCTGGGATCCTGCTGGACGGCCCAGGTAAGAACCACTGAACCAGGGCAGTGCATGGCCACGGCTGATGCAGGCAACCCCCCTTCTCCCTGCAACAAGTACGCAGGCCTTCTCGTGCCACCACTGTTCAAGGAGAGGGATCCAGAACAGCCAGTGGCAGCACTGGTCCAAATTTGCAGAAGTCATGGCGAGCAGCAAGACGTTATGATGAGCCTTGTTACTGGACTCTTGGCACAACCACGGACATCACAGAGCTGGGATGGACAAGGGGCACCCACCCCGTACTGCCCTGCCCCCTGCGGGCATCGCCCATCTGTCACAGCACCCTTCCTCCCTGAGCAGCACCTGTCGCTGGCTCCAGCCCGTCCCACCAGCACATCAGACACAAATGCAGACAGAGCTTTCCGTGCTCACCTGCAGCTTGGCTTGTGGATGTATCGGGAGCTGCCTGAGTCCCACCAACGTCATCGTCCAGTGGGCAGGAGCACACACCACACCCAGCCTACCAAACGGTGCACCCCAGACCTGCAAACAGATCATGTCCCAAAGCACCAGGAGGATGACCCCCTCTTGCACCCCAGGCCTGGCATCCTACACTGAGGGCGCCTCGAGGAGGGGGCAGACTAGCTGCCTCCTACCTGTGGGAAGGAGGAGTGTGTAGAGACCACCGCCTTTGAGAGGGACTGGGGAGGTCCACCTGGACATACGGGGATGCACACTGGCACACTGGTCACAAGCAAGTGGGCAGTACATCATTCTGTGAAGTCGACACTTGAAAGCAAGTAAGTGTCCCTTAAAGTGGTGAATGCCTGCAGGAAGGAACACCGGCTGAGCGTGCACCAGCATGCGATGTACGTATGTGTGCTGTGTACACGTGTGCACATGCCCATGCGTGCACATAGCCCAGGCCACCTGGATACCCTCACTCCACCACGCTGGCCAGAGGCCTTCCAGAACCCAGGGCTGTCAGGAATTCCACCTTTGAGGGTATTTATGAGCCAACCCCAGCAGACTTTCACATCCATTTAAGAAAATAAACACGCCTCCTCCCAGCTGAGCCAGTTTAGTCCAGTGTTTGCTCATTTCACAAGTAAGATGTTGGCTCCTTCCTCTTGCCCCAGAGCCCCTAGCTATGGGCCTGCCCCTCCTCCAACAGCAGTGGTCCCAGCCTCCCCTTCCAGTTCCAGAGGGGGACCCTGTACCCTGACTGTCCAGACACTGAGAGGATCCTGGAGCTGCTCATCCGCAGCCCACATCCCCGGGGTCAGGCCAGATGGCAGGGGAGGTTGTCAACAGTGTCATAGAAGCCAATGCAGCGCAAACCGCCCCCTGCCTTTCTGAGTGGGCACCAGGACAGAAAAGGCCAGAGAACAGAACGAGACTGAGGACTCATATCCTCACGCCATGGGAGGTGGCAGAAAGAGCCACCATCCCCAGAGCGCTGCCACTGATTCAGCTCCCACCTCCAGCTCAGAGAGAGGCCAGTGCATCCTTGGTGTCCCCAGTGGGAGCCTGGCACCTCTGAGCTCCTGGCTGACTGTGCTGAACCAACATAGCGCAGGGACACATGAGCCAACTGCGGGGCCCACGCCACCCTCTGTCCCAGTCGGTCCCAGCAACTCGCAGGCCCTGACTTTATCTACCTGCGGAAGCTGAGGCCCCATGTCAAGCCGGTGCCCCAGGGAGCTGCAGGACACAGCCAGGACACACCCCAGTCCCGCCAAGCAAAACAAGGCCGGCAGCCCACTGGAGAACACTGGAGGCGGGTGGCCTGGACACTCAGCCACACCTGCCCGCTGCTGGGCAGCCCTGCCAGGTCCCGTGCCACCCATCTGGGGGCCTCACAAGCAGGCAAGAGCATAGCCTCTCATCCTCCCCAAGTGCCCAGCGTACCCAGGATCCCCAGTGCAGCCCTTTCCCGTCCTTGCCCTGCAGACCCCTGAAGGGCTGGCCAGACACCACCACCTCCCTGCTCCCTCTGCCCCCAGCGCAGCACACCCTTCCCAAGGCTTTCCAGCTGCCCATCCAGTGCAGGCTCCCCATGAGTTGCAGAGTCAGTCGGCCCCTTCCTTTTGTCTTGCCAGGCACCTGATACACCCTGCACAGCCCCAGAGCCCCCTGCGGATCCTGGGCCATGCCGTCTCATTCTCACCCTCAGCCCAGAGCACATTCCCTTCGTCCTTCAGGATGCCCCTGCCCCCAGCAGCCTGTGCAACCTCGTTCCCTCCCAGGGGCTCCAGCACCAGGGCCAGACAAACGTGGCTCGTCTCCTGACCTGCAGGGAGCCGGGCCTCAGCCAGCAGGCCCTCCAGGTCCCCAGACACGCAGCACACACCCACGCCCGCCAGAGCTGCAGGCGTGCACAGCCTCCACACACCTCTCCGAGGCCCCTGCACGCCCACTCTGATAAAGCCCACTCTGCATCATTCACCTCTCGTTTTGACGGTTAAAAATTCATTCGCAGCAGCTGATTGGTTATTACACGCAGCACACACCCACGCCCGCCAGAGCTGCAGGCGTGCACAGCCTCCACACACCTCTCTGAGGCCCCTGCACGCCCACTCTGATAAAGCCCACTCTGCATCATTCACCTCTCGTTTTGACGGTTAAAAATTCATTCGCAGCAGCTGATTGGTTATTACATCTCGGCCTTAATTAAAGAGGGCCGCAGAACGGCATTCTAAACAGCAATGTCATTTTCTAATTGACACGGCTCCATTATCAAGAAAAATACTTGAACCAGCCTGAAACGGAGCTGGCGCCCCTCCTCTGCCCTCCCAGAGGAGCAGGGGACGGTTCAGCTTCAATTTTTAATCTGCTGATGAAATATTCACAGGCCAGGGAAGGGATTACATTTCCCGAGGTGTAGGATCCCTGCCCTCTCTGGGGGCTCCCTGCATCAGGAAGAAACCAAGTTTGGGGTCAGGGCGGCCTGGAGGAACAGCCTGCCTCCGGCCAGCCCTAATGGACTCAGGGTCACTGCTCTCCCCTCCCCTCTGTCCCACTGTTGGCACAGAGCCTCTCGCAGGTGATCCCCCGACAGCATCCTCCCCAAGGAGGGCCAGGCACTCACCCCAGACCACCCGGCCCCAGTCCTGCCACCTGCCTGGACCGCCAACACCACGTCCACCCTTAGGGAGAATCAGCCCCCACCCCGATACTGTAATTCTCTAAGTAAAGTGCTCAGAGAGCCTGGCCCCTCAACACCAAAGTTCCTCACAACTGGGTAAAGATTAACAACATCCCAAATGAGACAGCTCCCAGGTGCGTGAAGGCAGATCTCTCCCTGTAGCAGGGTTGGGGGGCACCTGAGCCTGGGAGGACCCCCCACAGGTGCCTTCCTTGCTCCCCTGTGCAGGATGGGAACGCAGAGCACACAGGGTCAGGCACGAGACTCCATGCAGCATCAGCCGGGGCAGGTGCAAGGTGCTGGCTGGAAACCACAGGCCTCGGAGCAGGAGCGTGAGGCCCCTATGGGCAGTCCCAGGGCACACCAGCCACTAACACGCCATCAAAATGACTGGCTCTGAGCCACCACCCATGAGGCGAGAACACTCATCCTCCTCTACAGATGAGGAAACCGAGGCTCAGATCAGAGGGGAGAAGGTCTCCCAAGGCTGCCGCTGGCGACAGGGGGCCAGGCAGTGATGCCAACGCTGTGTTTAGTGTCCTGCTCTGCAGCACAAGGGCTTTCTGAGGGCCCTGCCCTCCCTCCCCAGCGGCTTCCACGCATCCTTCCATGGCAGCCTGACACTGACCAGCTGCCCAGGCCGCCTGGACAGGCCGTTTAATCAAAGCATGCGATCGGCATAGCGTCTCCTGACACTGCTGGGCAGATGCACCCACCCGGCCATCTGGTGGTCCCGCTCTTCCTGACCCTGGGCCAATGTGTGCCCTGGACAGAGGCCTGAGCAGAGGTCCAGGGCTTGGGGAAGGGGACCCAGGGGTGTCTGGGGACATCCAGGCACCAGCTACAGCTATGAGCTGGCCCATCTAGGAGAAGAGAGGGTGTTGAGGGCAGAACAAGACGGCAAACTCTGTCCATACCACACCCGCCACAAGGCACCATGGCCACCGGCTGTATCCCCTGACTCCCAGCCCACCCGAGCCAGCTCCTTTGCCCACCCATTCCCCAGCCAGGCTCTCAATGACTGGACACCAGCCCGCCCCGGTCCCCTCCCTCCTGTTCTAAGAATTCCCTCCCTCCCCACCTAAGCGGGACCACCAACAACACAGCGGTCACCGGAGGACCAGGCTCCTCGTGTGACCTGGAGTGGGGAGGCAGCAGCTCTAGGCCTGGCTGGGGCAGGCCATGGGGTCTGCAGGCTGTGGGCCCTCCCAAGACAGGTAGGCAGCACTCAGGAGCCCTCCCAGCAGCAGTCACATGCCATGCATCACCAACCTCCTCGCAGGCCCCCCCTTCAATTGCTGGTGACAGAACTGGGTTTCAGATACATCGCCCCTCCCAGAGCCTCACCGCCTGGCGGGCACAACGTCACAGCTTCCACTCACGCGATGTGGAGGTGGTGTCCGAGGAGAGGCCCTGCTGAGGGCTGGAGACCGTCACAGCCTGTCTTGGGCTCCTGAGGCTGGGAGTCCAGTTGTTTCAGATCCACGTATGGAAATTCAGCTGTCCCTTGGGGACTGTGACCCCAGGCATGGCCCCCCCACCTCGGCACCCAGCACTCCAGGGAGGCCTGCAGACTCTTCTGATCCCTGAACCCTGCTTCTGGATCAAGGCTGGCATCCAGTGGGCAACTGACCCTGAGGACAGGGTGTATGCCAGGATGCACTGGGCAGGAGCCGACCCTCCATCGCAGTCTGATAGCGGCGTGTCTGTTTGGGCCTGGCTGAACTCAGCCAAGACTCAATCCACGTGTCAGCCACCTGCGTCTGATGAGATCAGATCAACAGTCTGCACATGACTGACCCTGAACCTGCATCAGGAGACAAGTGGCCGACTTGGGGACATGGGAAGCTATGGGATAGGACTGGGCTGCAGGGACTCCTGGAGACCTCCCTCAGCCCAGAGGGGCCCCGCACCCTGAGACCCAGCATGCCACAACACAGATGCCCGCCACACCAGTAAATGACATCTGTCTGCACCCTCAGTCCCTGGTCGTGCTACCAAAATGCACCTGGAACTTTCTGCACTCTGGCCGCAGACCCTTGAGTTCCTCCTCCTGGGAGGTTCCAAATCTCTCTCCAAACCCAGGTAGGATTCAATGTCCACTGCTCATCCAGTCTCCAAATGGCCCTGCACAGCCTGGCATCATGACTGCCCAGCCCGGCACCTTTGATGCCCCTCTGCACCTCGTGCCCCCCCCAAACTGTACCACCATGCAGACCCAAACTTCTCAGCCCACCCAAGCCCCCTACCCCAAGCCTGTCAGCCATGGCTTTAACTGCAGCCAGATCTACCAGCTCCTCCCATCCTCCCACAGCCTTGGGACTCCACTCCCACCCCAGGTCCATTCGCTCCAGCGGCCAGGAGCTGCCAGACCCCACAGCCACAACCCACACTCCTCACCTGGAGCCCTCCAAAGCTGCCCATCACCATTAGAAGGAGCCTAGCAGCCCCAGCCCTAATCCCCCCTGGCTCTGCCACCTGGTTGTCAGACTCCAATACCAGGCTCTGCACTGACCCCCCAGCCCCCAGCCAAGTGAGCCCCCACCTCAGGGCCTTTGCATATGCTCTCCCTCAGCCTGGAAGGTTCTTCCTCCACCTCACTGCTGGCTGCCGCTTCTCATCCCATAACTCAGCTCAAATGCCACCCTCGGGGAAGGATCTCCCTGACCACACTGGAGAGGGACCCCTCTACATACCCAGGACTTGACCGTGGTCACCGCAGGCCCCAGGCCATCCTAGCCCAGCAGCCTGCTCCTCCAGAGGTCAGAGGGGGAGTGGCTCTGACCCACCAGGCCGCCCGCAGCTCCTCGCCCCTTCTCCCCTCCGCAGACGCCGGACGCGCCGGCTCCCCATCCAGCAGAGGGGCGCAGGGTCTGTTTTTGGGCCTGGCCTCCTGGGCAGGCGGAGGAACCAGGCTCTGCTCAGGGGCGCAGAGACAAAGGCCAGCTGACCACCAAGCGCCCGCAATTAATCTCGGTCAACACCGTGGCAGGCGAGTCCTCCGCCCAGCGATTTACATTTTTATTAAATCACACAGGAAAATTAGAAACATTATTACTTCCCTCGGCTCTTTAACCCGTTCTCTGCTCTGCACTCCACAAAGCCACCCCAGGCCGTCCCAGGGCAAACGCCAGGGCCCCCACCTGTCACCTCCACAGTGACCACCCCGGGGCCCTACCCTCGAGGCCCAGGGTCTGGCTCAGGTGTGCAGCCAGGAGCAGCACCTCCTCAAGCCACCCCTCATCCCCCACGGCCGAGTCAGGCAAGGAACCTCCCACTCAGGCCTCAGTCTTCCCCACTATAAAGTGAGAAAGATCAGGTGTTGGAGGGGTCTCAGCCAGGCCCAGCTGTCACCTCCCCCCCCCACAATGTCCCAACTTGGCCCCTCTAAGCATGGGAAGCCTCCTAAGAACTCTCACTGCCCAGAGCTGAGTGACACTGCAGGAGACCCTCCCCCCAGGGTTCAGACTCCATGAGGTTACAAGTAGGAGGCGGCGGCAGACCCCCAAAAGAGGGGTTCAGCCTCTGGGTGCATCCACCCACGGCACCCAGACATGCTCTTCCTTCACCCACATAGGCCACCTGGGGTGACGCCAGGATGTGTAGCAAGTCCGGCAGTCAGTCCCTGGGCACCCACAGCCCCCCAGTCTGGGCACCTGTCAGGGAGACAGGCACGAACCCCACAATGGCCCTGAACCGCCGCCACTTAGTCCTCTGAAGGAGCAAGCAGGCTGAGCTGGCCACAACCACCAGTGGGGGTGAGGTCACCAAAGCCAGGGGGGCCAAGGAGGCCCCTGGTGGAAATGACATCCAAGAGAGACCTAAAGGGACAGCAGCGACAGCCCCAGAAAGATCCACGGAAGGGCATTCAGGGGAGGGAAGAGGATGTGCAAAGCCAGGGCGCGGGTGCTGGAGATACATCAGCAGAGGCAGCAGATCCGTCAGCACAGCTGTCCCAGCAGGCAGGGGAGGGAAGGGAGAGGAGCAGGGATGAGTGCCGGCTGGCAGCAGAATGGCAGGGAACCACAGAAGAGGACAGCGTGCCCCACCTGTGCGCCACCCCAGAAGCCACGCAGGCTGCTGCTCCCCACTCCCAACACAGTCCCTACGTGGCCACTGTCAGATGCACACATACCAAGAAACTCAGGTGTGGGAGAGGCGCTCCCAAATGGGGGAATCAAGGAGGGCTTCCCGTAGGAGAAGACATCTAGACGCAATAGCTGCCCTTGCCCTGCCCCAGCCCGCGGCACTCGCCCTGCGTTTATGCCAGGAGTTGACCCAGATTTAGCCATGAATGAACCAGATTGAGACTGTTTTTTGCTTTCCCTCCTCGTGCACTATGCATTGACAGTGGGGGGCTCAGAGGACATGCACGCAACGCAGTTAACTTCAGCTTCAACCGCTCGCTCCCGCCTCCCTTTCTCTCTTAGCTCCGCATCTCACGAACACCTTTGGAGAATCAAAGCAGGCCGCTGATGGTGGCCCGGGCCACGTAGGCTGCCACCAGCTGCTGAATTAGGACCCAGCAGAGAGACAGGCCAGATACACGAAGTCAGAGCGACAGAGACTTGTCCCATCAGACCTGCCCATCCTGTCCGCAGTCTTGGTCGCTGCTGGATGGAAGCCACCTAGGCCAGGGACTGAGGCTTCTCCATCCCCAAACTCCAAATCCCCCCAACCCCCCATGCCAGTCCCAGGACAGGGTTGTCCGCAGTCTTGGTCGCTGCTGGATGGAAGCCACCTAGGCCAGGGACTGAGGCTTCTCCACCCCCAAACTCCAAATCCCCCCAACCCCCCATGCCAGTCCCAGGACAGGGTTCGAAGTACAGTAAGCCGACCAGATACCCCCACTACTGACCACCCAAGGGAACACAAAAATCCCTTCACAGCTTCGGTCTGAACATTCAACCTCCTTCCCAGCAACTACACTTAACAAGCACTTAACAACTGCCCCCTCCACAAGCCCGGGCCTCGGGCTGTGCAAACATCAGCTCCCACACTCCTGGGCACTGCAGGGGATGCCGTGCTCACAGGGATTGAGGAGCTGGAGCCTTGGGGGGCGAGGAGCTCAACGTTGCTGGGGAAGCTCCATGCTGCAGCTCAACACGGGTCCACAACTCTCTCCAGGCACTTCTGCCCAGTTGTGGCCTGGTCACACAGCCCAGAAGCCCCAGAGGCAGAGTCCACCCCAGGTGGCTGTCACTGCTCTCACCTGCCCCAACTCCACACCACTGCCCGACTGCTGGGGTCCACACCAGGCCCAGCAAAGAGGCTGACGAGGGCCCCAAGCCCATTTCTGTCACCACTGCCAATGTGATGGGACAGGAAGCCCAGTGCCCATGGAGGGTGGAGGGAACCTAACCCAGGCGAGCTTCCAAGAGGAGGCAGCATCTAGGCAGACACCTGTCAGAGTGGGAATTTGGCCGATGAATGAGCATCATGGTGGGACCTAGGGGCAGAGCAAGCCTGGCTCCTGAGGACCAAGGGCACCCAGAGCTGGGTGGCAGTGAGAACTTCGTCCTGAGGGCAGCGAGCAGCCACAAAGCATGGTGGGCAGGAAGAAGCACAGTCCACAGGGGCCCAGGAGGTGGAGGAGGGGCGGGCCCAGCAGCCCAGAGCCCGGGTTCTATCCCCATTCCCAACCTTCTGTTGGGAGCCCCAGAGGCAGGAACCAAAGGCTCTGTTTCTGCCTTCGTAAGAGAAATCTGGGCCTTGGGTGGGTGCCCAGGGTTGGGGTTTTTGTCAAGGAACCTCTGGTTTCCCCCACCTTGCAGTTGCTGAGTCAGGAGCACAGGGGTGGGACCCCAATCACAGCCCTTCTTGCAGCGAGGGCAGGAAGCTGAGCCCCATGAGCGCCAACCAAGCACCAGGCCCTACCCCGAGCTGTGGGAGCCAGTTCCCCACCCCCTTCTCCGCCCAGAGACAAAAGAAGCCACAGCATCCTCCCATGTCAGCCCTGGAAGGGGCTGGGGAAACTGAGGCCCAAGGCAGGGTGGGGGTGGAATTGTCCATGTTCATGCTGCACAGACTCTCAGCAGACCAGGTCCCCACTGGCCCCGAACATAATGACCTCCTGCAGGCATGACGCAGACATACAGGGTGGGGAACCGCGGAGGGCTAGGATGCCCAACTCAGGCCTGGGGCCGGCTTCCTGGGGAGGTGGCGGTGGATTTAAGCCTCCAAGGGCAGGAGAAGGAAGGGCAGGGACCAGGAGCATGCCAGGCAGATGGAACAGCATGAGCAAAGGCTCGGAGGCAGGAACACATGGGCATGGCCACCAGGGACCTGCGGCTCACCACGGCCAGTCCCCCTATGAGAGAGGGCACCGTGTCCGGCAGGGAGGGCTGAGGGGCATGCCCACCCCATCTTGGTGCGGCCATGAGGGCTGGCGAGGGGCCCATGAGCATCGAGGGCAGGAGGGCAAGAGGGCGCCAGGGACGCCACATCTGCTGACCAAGCCCCTGCCCCGCCCCAACTTCAGGGAGGAAATGCTCTTTCCCACAGTTACGAAAGATCCTCTTTGCTGGAAAGAAGAAGGCAAACCCAGAATCACACTATCCCTCAGCTCAAGGCTGCCATCAGCTGGGGCTGGGGGATGGTCCTCTGAGGCCTCTCACCCTCCTCTGGTTACCAGGCAGGGAAAGGCTGGTGGGGACACAACAGAGGACTTAACCTACTGAGTCCACGTCGAGGCTGCACTTAGCTACTGGTCTCTCCCCCTGGACCTGGCAGACTCCTGGGCCCCAGGATGGTTCCAGAACCAGCTGTCCTTGGAACCAACCCTCCCAGGTCGACACTTCTCCCAGAAGGCAGAGCCCTCACACCTCCTCACATTCCCTAGTGCCATGCTGAATGCCCCCCATCCCATTTCAGACACCTAGAGTGCAATCCTTCAGCAGCCCCCCAGTAACCCGGAGGAAGAAACACCTCTCCCCACAGCTTGAAGAGGACGCTGAGGTTCAGAAGGGCCCCCGACCACCACTCTTCCCTGGTCCTAGGCAAGAATTGAAGGGCAGGCCCTCCTTCAGCCAAGCCTCCAGGCCACTCTAGAAGCAAGTGCCACTACCCCACTCCCCAGATAAGGAGGCCAAGGCTCAGAGAGGGAGACACACTGCCCAGGTCACACAGCTTGGAAGGGCTGAGTAGGGACCCGAACTGTGGCTGCAGCCAGCTTCCCAGACTCTCAACAGGAGCCCCCTCCTGCTGCCCTCCGCCCACAACACCTTCCAAGGGCAGGGCAGGTGGAAACTCCATAATCTGCTGGGGCCTCTCCAAGGAGGAGGTACCCCTCACCTGCCTCGGCTGAGAGATTCGGTTTCCTGGCCTCTAATCAAAGGATTACCCGACAATCCCGGCACACACACACACATGCCCCGCCAGGTACCTCCACAGCCACACTACCCACATCAGTCATACCGGGAGGAAAGGCCACTGCGGTGGCACTGGTGGGACAACAGCCACCAACTGCACTTGGGCTGTGCCAGCCAGAGCAGGAAGGGCCAGAGGGCTCCTCCCGCAGTGTTGTCCACTGTCCTGTGGGGCCAGAATCCCAAACCCACCAGGGAGGCCCGGGCACTGCTGGCCTACACCAGTCACCTCAGCCCTACAGGAACCACATGAGCTGTTCCTCCTGACCCTGCAGCCCCTCCACACACCCCCCCTCACTTTCAGGACTCTGCCCACACTGCCCAGCCCTGCCCTGCTGAAGGCCTAAGGAGGGAGCAAAGGGCAGGGTCCCGAGCTCAGGCTCTGGGGCCCAGCCACCTGAGGGACCCCAGCTCTCTGTGCCTGTTTCCTTGTCTGCAAAACACAGAGTACAGAGTCAGCCCCTCCACACCCACAAGCTGTGTGGCTTTGAGAATCTGCTTGGCCTCTCTGAGCCTGGTCCTCATCTGTAAATGGGGGCAACCCCCTCCCCCAGGACCTGTGGGGTACAATGGGGTGGGCACAGGCTGGCACCTGGGGTACCAGAGAAGAAGCCCCCAATCTAGGGTCTCCATGTTCCACAGACAGCAGCACCCAGAAGTGGGTTTCGCAGACCCCACAGCACAGCTGATCCCTCGGTGGACTGGGCCAGGGTTTCAGCAAGACCTCACCACACTCTGCCCAGCCCACCTGGTGCGTACACCCCTCCAAACCTCAACATCCAGCCGAGAGCCAAGAGAGGGTGTGAGAAAACTAAGGCACGCACCACAGCAGACCCCCACCCCAACTCGCTCCACAGCTGGTCCCGGAGAAGGGGAACAGCCGCCCTACAGCAGCACTACCAGGGGGAAGGGGGCTTCCCGCCACCAGGCATGTGTAGCCCTCCCTCCCTGCAGTCACACGCTTGCCTTCTCCCAGGTCACAGGCCTGGACCAGGAAGCCGGGTGGAGACTGGAGGGCGGGGGCCTATCTAACCCAGAGTTGCTAAAAAGAGCCAATGGGGAAGTAAAAATAGGAAATAAAAATAAAGCTGCTCCAGCCAGCCCTGGTGTTTGTGTAGGAAACAAGGCATCTCCCGCCCAGCAGGGTGGGCTCAGCTCCAGGCCCCTCCCAGACAAGGAATGTCTCCCCTCAGCCCCAGCTTCAACACACACCCGGGATCCTGGCAGGAAGCATTTCAAAGAGAAGTCCTGAGGACCTGGGTTTGAAGACAGCCATGTGACCTCAGGCAGGGAGCAGCAGAGCCTGCTCTGTGTCTTGGCTGTTCATCAGCAATAGGGTGCAGGGCCCGCCTCCCAGGGGTGCAGGGAGGAAGGGCGCGTGCACCAGCATCCCGCCACCACTGCTCTGCTGAAGCCCCTCCACAGCCAGGGCTACAGTCACAGGCTCCAGCCACCTCCTCCCCCTGCTCCTCTCTGGTCCCCACGGTCTGCAGGCTCACTCCACCCCAAGGTGGGCAGTCAGGAGATGAGAGCGCCAGAAGAGACCCAAGACAGCCTGGCCCCCAGCTCGCCCAGCAGCGCAGCTCTCAGACCTCTACTTCCTTATCGACACAATTAGAGGAAGCCTTCCTTCCTATCCTTTCCTGTTAGGCCTTTCCAGGGTTCGCGCTGGGCTCGCTCGCACTAAAGTGTGCGTGACTGGCCCTGGCTTCGGCATCAGATCTGCTCATTCTTCCAGGGCACAGGACTCCACAGAAGACGGACTCCATGCTCCTGGAGCTGAGAATGCCCAGCCGCAGCTCATACATCCAAATCGCCTCCCCATTTTTGATAGCGTGGGGTTTCTCCACCACCAGCTTCATGTAGTAAAAAACCTGCTGGGTCAACACTCATCAACTGGCAGAGCCTGTCCAGGGCGCCTGCTGAGAGAGAATCTGAGAGCTGCAGGTGACAAGCGATGTCTGCCACACTCTAGGTCGGGGGCAGTAGGACGTGTGCAGTAGGAGCTCCCACTCCCACAACGCACTACTTCTGGGTGTCCCTCCTCATCCCAGTAACCCCTCTGCCACTGCATCATCACCCCTGCACCACTGCCTGGGAGCTGGCCAAGGAGGTCAGGGGGTGACATCACTGGTCTGACCCAGCACCGGTCTACCCCAGACTACCTCCCCATGACCGCCAGAGGTCTGTCTAGAGTGCCCATGGCTCCACTCTGCTGTCCTCAGCAGCAAACCCCACTTCCTATACACTCATGCAGCCTGGCAACAAGCACCTGCCCACTCTGCCCCCTGATGCTTTTAACACCACCTGCCTTGACCAGCCCAGGCCAGCCCCCTCAGCCAGGACCCCCACCCTCAGGGCCCTTAGCTACCTGAGGGAGCCAGGCTGCAAGGCCATGGCCGATCTCAAATCTGGACTTGCAGGTGCTGCCCAGTGCAGGTGAAGAACACAGGCATACATGTGACACATGGACACGAGTGCATGCACATACACTCATGCTAGCATACAGGCACACATTAACACAGTCTCACACATGGACACGGATGTGCACACACACAGGCCACACTAGAATACAGGTTCACACATGGACACAGGTGTACACAGGTTCACACGTGGACACAGGCACACACGGACTCACAGGCTCACACGTGGACACGGATGTGCACACACACAGACCATACTAGGATACGGGCTCACACGTGGACACAGGCACACACAGACTCACAGGCTCACACGTGGACACGGATGTGCACACACACAGACCACACTAGGATATGGGCTCACACGTGGACACAGGCACACACGGACTCACAGGCTCACACGTGGACACGGATGTGCACACACACAGACCATACTAGGATACGGGCTCACACGTGGACACAGGCACACACGGACTCACAGGCTCACACGTGGACATGGATGTGCACACACACAGACCACACTAGGATACAGGCTCACACGTGGACACGGATGTGCACACACACAGACCACACTAGGATACGGGCTCACACATGGACACAGGCACACACGGACTCACAGGCTCACACGTGGACATGGATGTGCACACACACAGACCACACTAGGATACGGGCTCACACATGGACACAGGCACACACGGACTCACAGGCTCACACATGGACATGGATGTGCACACACACAGACCACACTAGGATACGGGCTCACACATGGACATGGATGTGCACACACACAGACCACACTAGGATACGGGCTCACACATGGACATAGGTGTACACAAACAGGCTCACACGTGGACACAGGCACACACGGACTCACAGGCTCAAACGTGGACACAGATGTGCACACACACAGACCACACTAGGATACGGGCTCACACATAAACACAGGTGTACACAAACAGGCTCACACGTGGACATGGATGTGCAAACACACAGGCCACACTAGAATACAGGTTCACACATGGACACAGGTGTACACAGACAGGCTCACACATGGACACAGGCACACATGGACTCACAGGCTCACACGTGGACATGGATGTGCACACACACAGACCACACTAGGATACGGGCTCACACGTGGACACAGGCACACACGGACTCACAGGCTCACATGTGGACACGGATGTGCACACACACAGACCACACTGGGAGACGGGCTCACACGTGGACACAGGCACACACGGACTCACAGGCTCACATGTGGACACGGATGTGCACACACACAGACCACACTGGGAGACGGGCTAACACGTGGACACAGGCACACACGGACTCACAGGCTCACATGTGGACACGGATGTGCACACACACAGACCACACTGGGAGACGGGCTAACACGTGGACACAGGCACACACGGACTCACAGGCTCACATGTGGACACGGATGTGCACACACACAGACCACACTGGGAGACGGGCTAACACGTGGACACAGGCACACACGGACTCACAGGCTCACATGTGGACACGGATGTGCACACACACAGACCACACTGGGAGACGGGCTCACACGTGGACACAGGCACACACGGACTCACAGGCTCACACGTGGACACAGGCACACACGGACTCACAGGCTCACACATGGACACACTTGCTCACACACACACAACTCTGGCTCAGAACCCCAGCCACACAACTGACCCTGGCTGTCCCTTTGCAGCACGTGGTGCTGGCTCCAAGTGTGTGGAGGAGGGTCTGCGAAGGCTGGCGTGCCCTGAGGGCTGCACAGGAAGGAGAGAAAGAGCAGAGGGCATCATGCCTGCCACCTCGGCCCTGGCTTTTCTGCCAAATGCCCTCCAGCCTGCTGACCCTCCGAGCTGGCCGGAGGGCATGAGGGCGTGCCCTGAGGGCTGCACAGGAAGGAGAGAAAGAGCAGAGGGCATCATGCCTGCCACCTTGGCCCTGGCTTTTCTGCCAAATGCCCTCCAGCCTGCTGACCCTCCGAGCTGGCCGGAGGGCATGAGGGGGGCGTCCCTGTGCAAAAGGCACAAAAGCACAGGGGCCAAGGACTCCAGGGCCAGGGCTCTGAGTCCCATGGACCCCCAGGTCTCAGGGCTGAGCCCAGGTGGGTGACTCTACCAGCCCCACCCAAACACTAATCCCACAGACCACAACCCAGGTCCCATTCTGAGTGTCCAGGTCCCTGCTGGTTTGAGATGATGAACACCAAGCGAGGAGCCCACAAAAGGAGGCGGACAGTGTTGGTGACAACAATCGCCTCATTGTTCCCAGAAAGGCGGTCAGGGAAACCAGAGGGAGGGAGGGGTGACTGGCAGGGCCAGCCAAGGAGGTGGAGGGGTCAGCTGGGGAGGGAGGCACAGGGCAGGCCAAATCCAGAGCCCTGGAGGGATTTCCAAGCTCTAGGGGTCCCCTGGGTCCCCCAAGTCCTCACAGAGGTCTGTCTGCACCCCCACCCTCACCCACAGGCTGGGCAGAGTGCAGGGTCGGGCCTCAGTGCAAGGCTGGAATGATGGCAGGGGCAGGGGCACTGGCTGGCCCTCCAATAAGGAGCTCCGCAGCTTATCAGCCACGGCCAAGGCCACGTGGGCTCCAGGAGCTGTCCCCTCCCCCACCCCACCCACCAATAGCACATCCCCCCGCCCAGCTCAGGAGACACAATAATTGTCCACTGCAGATAAGGCCTGCTGACACCCAGATTGCCCAGCCACAGCCATGGCCAGGCCAGACACACAGGGGGAATACACCTCAAATGCCTCTCCCCAGTATTTCAGCTAGCAATGGTGGCAATGACCTCACCTGAGACCCCATAACCTGGGAGACGACAGCCCAGGTCAGAGGGACCAAGAGCACCACCTGGGCTGGGGGCCAATCAATGTGGAATCAGAAGTGGCCTGCATGGCCTGCAGCCAGGACTGGATCTCACCCTGACACAAGGAAGGCCTTTAAACGCCACGGCATTTTCTTTTTATAAACCATGTCCCATGCCAGCCACAGGGTGCCAGAAATAAGTCGGTGAGGATCAAATGCCCGTGGTGGCTGCACCCTGCACACCTGCCCACCCTTCCAGCCTGAGAGAGGCCCAGGGAAGCCTGTGGACGACGCAGGACAGATTAGCCCGGAGGAAGCTGAGCTGCAGGGACACACAGAGTCAAAATCCCAGCCTCACATGGCCAGCGCTGCTTCCCGTACACCTGGAGGCAGATTGAGGAGCAGTGACCCAGGGAGGGGGCGGGCCGTGTCACAGGAGCCCCATCCCCAGGTCAGGTCAACTGCCAGCCGGTGATCTCAGACATGACACGCCCCTCGCAGTGCCCCCCGCTGCAGCAGGGGGAAAAAAAAACTGCCCTTCAACAGGCTGTCCAGGGGCAGAGACCCCACGCGGGGGCACCACCCATACATGCGGCAGAGCAGGACCACCCCCTCCTCAAGGTGAGGCAAAGGGTCCAGCCCTGCTGCTCTGCAGCTGGGGCCCATCAGTGCAGAGACACAATCCCCCAGTAGTGAGAGCTGGGCCAGGTGGTGCAGGGCCCCCACCCAACACTGCCTTGAAAAATGAGAGCCTGGCTCAGAAGCCACCTACTCCAGACAGCCTGGAAGGGTCCCTTCACAATGTCCTTCACTGCTCCACTGCCACCTCCTCCTCAGCTTCTTCCTAGGAACTCCCCCCGCCTCCTGCCTCACGTTTGGGCCCCTCCTCCAACTCACTGCATGCGCACTGTCCACCGACGTCTCCTCACGTGTGGGTGCCAGACGCAGCTCAGACTGGACACGCCCATGCCGAGATCCTGATCAGACCCCAGGACTTGCACATTCAACCTTCCAGGTGCCCGGGCCAAATGTCCTAGGGACCTCAAGGTGACCCCAGACACCCCTCACTATCACCCTTTTTTTAAGTTTATTTATTAATATTATTTTTTTTACATTCTAAGATGCTGTTGCAGAGCACTTAGGGATGAGGAGGAGGAGAAGGGGAAGGAAACAGGGTGGGAGGAGTGAGGGAGCATGGTCGAGGCCCGTGACATCCCCCTCATTCCTGCAGGGGAGACTTGGGGGCTTCCAGCGGAGGCTCAGTCATTGCTGGGCTGGATGCAGATGTCAGGGGGTGTAACTGAAGCCCTCGGCCCCCTACTGCCCCAGCTCGGGAGTCTGGACATGCCCACTTCTGATCCCCACAACCCCCTGCCAGCCTCCCACCTGCTCTCCTGCCTGGTCCCTGCCCCCAGCAGCCCCCATCCACGCAGTAGCAGAGCCTCCCCCAAGCACAGGTCAGACGCCACCCTTCAGGGTCCTCCCCAGAAGCCCCTCGCAGCATACCTGTGGGCTATTCACTCACATCCTGCGCCCATCTCCCCATCGGCCTAGCAGCCCCGGGAGGACCAGCACCTGCCTGTCACATGTCCAGGGCAGCTCTGGCCAGAGATGCCCTCCATGAGCCCTGGTGGCACCGTGACCCTGTCTTTGTTCCCCTGGCACCTCCCAGGACTGGCATTACTAAATGAAACCCACCCTTCTCATTTCTCTTTTGGGTTCAAGTTCTGTATTCTACACCCACTGAGGCTGTGGTCGGGGTGCAGCTGCTGAAGGTGTCCAGCCACAGGGACACCCAGGAGTCTCGGAGCTGGTCCCCACTGGGGAGGGTGGGCTGCTGTCTGAGACACAGGGGACGGCAGAGTCAACGATCTGTGCCCAGAAAACTTCTGATGACACAAAGTTGAGACAGGCGCAAGGGTGCAGAAACTGACTCCTCCAGTGCAAACTCCTACACATCCTTCATGAGCCAGCTCAGAAGGCCCAACCCACCGCACACCACAGCCAGCTGACAATGCTCCTTTGTGCCCCTCTGCCTCCGGTACATCCTCCCACCACCACACTCATACCACCTTTACCCCAGAACGGGGACAGGGATACTGTCACTGCCAACCAACCCCGACTACACACTCACTAGGGGTGATGTGCCCTGACACCCATTAACCCATTTAGGCCTTCCCACTTCACTGCCCGCTGGGGAAGGTGTCAGCCCCACTTTACGGATAGGAAAACTGAGGCTCAGAGAGGCTTACAAAACTCTGCCAAGATCACACACTGGCAGGTGGCAGCACTGGATCCATCCCAGGCCCTCTGAACCACAGCTCCACTCTCACCCCCTTGAGGGCTGGGCCTGGCTCAGCTCTGCCTCCCCAGCAGCCAGCAGGAGCCAGACAGATGTGGATGGATCGATGGATGGACAGACGGATGGACAGCAGGCAGACAAGAGGTCTGCTCTGACCCTCTCAGCCAGACTTTACTGACACCCTGCTTTCCTACACTGGCCAACAAGTTTCAACAAAATGTACGTAGCAGCAGGGAAGGGAACCCCCACGAGTGGGCATTTGGGGCTGAGGGCACCTCCCTCTCTGAATCTGGGAATCTGGGTCCCTTCCAGCAGCAGGTGGCAACTGCATCTGCAGCGAGCTGAGCAGGGATGGGGGCTCACCACGGCAGAGCACACACTGCCACGGCCTCAGCCCCGGGCTCCCTCCCAGGGACCCAGGGACTCCAGCTGGCCCAAAGAATCCTCAAGCGCAGGATTCCAGCCCCCAGTCCCAGTTCCCCCATCTACTCCCACTCCCAGAATTCAACACCAGGCTAGACACATAGCAGGACTTCCACTCTCCTGAAGTCAGATGGACCCCCACAAGGAGGGTGATGCAAAGAATGGTAATGATTTTAAAAAACAACTTTGTAAGGGACCAGCTCACCCACCCACCACCTTTCTGAGCCTGCAAAAAGCATTAATTTTAAAAAACAACTTTGTAAGGGACCAGCTCACCCACCCACCACCTTTCTGAGCCTGCAAGAAGCATTAATTCAGTCAAGAAACATTCACGAGGCCTGCGCAGCGCCCAGTGCTATGGATTCAGCAACAAACTCCCAACAGTTATGGAGCTGCTGGGAGCCAGCCCTGTGTTAAGAAAGACTCTGAGGTCCTCAGGCTCCGTGGGAAAAAGAGCTGCTCCCAATCAGTGATACCTGCCAAGGGCCCCAGCCATGAGCACCCGCAGGTGGGCAGCGCACGTCCCACCTCCAACTCTGTCCAACATCCTTCCTTCCATTTTACAAATGAAACCGAGATAACCAGGAAAGAAGGAACACGCTCCAAGTTGCAAAGTTCATGGGGTAGAGAGAGAATGGAACAGGTTGGGGCCCTGAACGAGCCACCCCCCTTGATCCAGCCATCTGGAGGGTCTGGAGGTCATCTCTGCTTGGCCTGTCAGAGGTGACACTCCTGGGGTCCCAGCCTTGGGGGAAATCAGACCCCACCAGGACAGGAGGGCTAGTGCCCCTGACCTTGTGCCCAGGGAAACTGAGAAGAGAGAAGAGGAAGGCCCTGTTCCCCACGCCCCGTCCCTGCCCCTCCAGCTGGGCCCAGGAAGGCCACAGGTGCTGCCCCACCCAGCCTGGCCATGTTGGGCCCCAGAGTGGTCTGGCACCCAGCGACTAAAGCCCCCGCCTCCCAGCCCTCCTCTGCGACCTTGGTCCTGGGCAGAAAGTCCACAAGCAGGGGTGGGGTGGGGGCGGCTCCACCACCTCCCCTGGACTATGGTCCCAATCAGGTGTTTCCTCCACCCGGCGAGGAGAGGGTGAGGAACCATGAGACCGGCCAGCACCCACCCAGGAGGACCTGGGCAAACGACACCGTCAGCTGCCCACAGGGACAGGCGGAAGGCCATGGCAGGACCAGGGGCACCACAGGGATGGACCAAGGGAAGTGGGGACAGACAGGTGGGTGGGGAAGGGACCCCCGCTGCTCCACCCAAAAAGGGACCCAACAATGGCCACTCACCCCAGGAGCCAGAGCCCAGAGCTGAGGTAACACCACAGGTGGGCCAGCGTGGGTCACACTCTGGACCAGGGCATTCCTGTGTCCAGGAGGGAGGGGGGACATCAGGCCAGCTAGGGGCTACCAGGTCGCGATGAGGCCCACTGCCAGCCTTAGCCCCTGAGAGGGTTAATTATTCCCAGACCAGCTGACCACACCCCCCACGCTCACGTGGTTCCTCACAGCACAGACCTGCAACCCAGCCAGCAAGGGGCCAGAGTTGCCTAGCCAAGTAGTCAGATCCTGAAACCCTCCAGCAAGAACCCCCAGTCCCGCTCACACAGGTACCCCTTCCCCACACCCACGGCCAGGGTGAGAGCTACCTAGAGAGTAGATCTCTCTGCCTGACTCCCCTCCCACAGCCTTCCAACAAACTCCTACTCATCCCTCAAAACCCGACCACAATGTTAGCTCCTCTGAGAAGCTTCCCTGACCTCCCCAGGCAGTTTGCAGGTGAGGCAACAGGCGCAGAGAGGTGAGCGTGCTACGCAGGGCCACGCTGCCTGTGACGCAGAGCTGGCCTCCCTCACCACACAGGGCAGCCTACATCGCCAGTACGTCGTACCCATGAGAATTGCATGATGAGGCAGGACAGGCTCCAGGGCCACCTGACAAGAGGCAGAGAGGCCCAGCCTTCACGCTGGCGGCAATGGAGCCACGGAAGGTTCCAGGCAGGGGAGGTCAGAGCCCAGGGAGAGAAGGAACTGGGAACTGGCCTAGCCTTGACTGGGAGCTGGCATGGGGACTGAACCCACTCACCCGCGGCCTCACAGCCTCTGCTCTGCCACCCCCCATTCTTAAAGGCCACTATTTCCCCAGTACAGCCGCTCACCCCAAAAGTGTTTGGCCACATTCCCAGTCCAAATCCAGAGCTGGGCACAGAGCTGGCCCCACCCTGGCCTTCCCCCCAGCCCAGTTCCTGTCCCCCACAGCCAGGGAAGAGCAAAGAGACATCTCCTGAAAAGCTGGTCCCCAGCTGTGCCACCCAGACCAACAGCCCCCAGCCCATTAGAACAAAGTCAAGGTGCTGGGAGGGAAAGGCAGAGGCCTCTGGCTGCCAGAGGAGGAGGAACCTGCCCAGAGCCATGCAGCAGGCTGGTCAGAGAGCAGCCCTGGGCTGGCCCCACCCTAGCCCTGGGTTGCACCCCAAAATCGCCTGGACAAAGCTGGGTCATGGGAAGTGAAGGCAACACCGGATGCTTTGAGAAGGAGACTCAGCAGTGGGCAGCAATGGCTCAACCCCAGAGTTTGCCTTTCTGAGGCCAGAACTGCTCCTCCCAGCCAGGGAACCTCAAGCATGCCATTCAACTTCCCTGAGCCTCAAGTCCTCCCTCTAAAATATGGACAGATCAGCCCCCTTCACAAGCCCAAATCTGCGGCCAACAGTGTCACCGTGGCAGTCACTGACAAACGCTGCCCAATGCCCGGCCCTATTTCAGAGGAGCAAACGGCCAGCAGGCAGGTACTCTGGACACCAGATTGGGTTTGCTGGAGAGCCGGGGCTGGACACCACCCCCCAGTTCCTCTCCAGGGCACAGGGCACGTCTTCCGCCAGCACAGGTATTGCGGCTGCTGCTGACGGTCACATGTGGGGTCTTTTTGATGGCACTCTGTAAATCAAGAGAGCACTTCCTGCACACCTGTGCATACAGGTCCCGCCCCAGGAAGCCTGGGTGGCAAGAAGGCAGCCAGCACGCTGAGAGGCCACACCACTGAGCACCTGCACTGCCAGCCAGGCCACGAGGCCCACTGCAGGCGTGCCCACCCCACAGCGCTCACGAGGAAACTGAGCAACGGCCAGGCAAGGAGCCAGCAGATCTGACGGCGGGATTTGAATCCAGGCAGCCTGGCACCACGTCCCAAGCTTTGGCCGCCACTCTGGACTCTACACTGTACACCTATGAAGGGGGACACTGGGGGCGCCAAGGACAGCTCTGGTGGGGCGGGGGCAAGTGGAGCCTGTGGACAGGTGGAGAGGGGCACGCAGGCAGAGGGAACTCCAGGTGATGGCACAGGGTGAACCAGGCCCAGGGGCGCCTGCTTCAGAGGGGCTTGGACAAAGCTGCCCGGGAGCACATCAACTCCAGCCACCTGGGCTGTCACCACCTGACCTCTGCCCGCGGCCAGTACAGACACTTAAGCTAAATTGGTCAATTATGGGATACTTAGATCCCTCCCCAGGGCTTCCCAGCCTCCCTCCATCAGGCAGCAGCTCCAGGAAGCCTGTTGAATCAGTAACCTCATTACAGCCCAGCCATGGCACCCGGGCCGGCTTTGAACTCCACGGGGTTTATCCACAGTGGCTAGAGGATTTACACACGGCCTGGCCCTGGCCCAACTCCCTCTCTCCTCCCCTCAGCACTGAAGGCTCCAGACTCTGCTGACACTTGTCACCACTAGCACCATGCCCCAGGGCACTGTCACGGAAACTGAGACCCGACTGGAAACCACTGTTGTTTAGAGCAGCCAACAGAGGTGGCCAGGGACAGGCTCTGGGTCAGCCCAAAAGCAGGGTCTCAGACTGAGGGCTCTCCTCTGCATCCCTAGTCCCAGCTGGCAGAGTCCTATCTCGGGAGGGAGCTTGGCACCAAGGACCTATCATGAAGGACAGACTTGAACTCCAGCAGGGAAGTCCGATCCTCACCATGGCTCTCGGGGTCCCTGCCCCAACCACAGGAGGCCTGGCTGCCCTGCTCCCCCTTGGACAACCTGCCCCCAACTTCATCCAATGCTCTGGGCCCAGCACTGCCTCCCAGGCCTGCACCTGGGCTCTCTCCACAGCCAAACTGTTCTACCACCTTTGCCTCAGAGACCCCGGGGCCGCTGCTGATGCCCAAGCACCCGGGGCCTTGCTCAGTTAACGGGGAGGGTAAGGGTGGAGAGCGGCTCCCCCCAGGACAGGCCAAGGGCCCACGGGCTGGGAATGGGCTGAGTTGCAAAGAGGGGAGCAGGGGAGGAGGGGCATGAAGACTGGCCTCGGGGATCAGAGGGCAGGGGAGGTGCTCCTCTCCCATCCCCAGGCTCAGGGGCCTCTGGCCAGGAAAAGTGGAGAACCCCAGGCCACCCCAGGGCCCAGACTAAGCCCCAGGAAGCCACAGAGGGCAGGGGAGGTGCTCCTCTCCCATCCCCAGGCTCAGGGGCCTCTGGCCAGGAAAAGTAGAGAACCCCAGGCCACCCCAGGGCCCAGACTAAGCCCCAGGAAGCCATTAGGAGTCCACACCCCCAGCCCAGGCTGCCGCACTGAGGGGTCCAGCCAGGGCAAGGGTGAACGGCCATTCACAGGTGCTCCTAGGCCCACCTGGGACCAGCGAGCCTCCTCCTTGCAGCCCCTGCCTCTCTGCCCCCGCCCACCCTCGGCCCTGTGCCGGAGGCCTCATTCTATGACCATCACAGCGTGGGTGGCTCCCTGGGGTCTCTGGGAGCCCAGGTGCCTAGGCCTGACACAGTGGGCCCTCTTCAGCCTTACCTCGCACATTACCCATCTCCTGGTTCCAGTAACAACGCTCCACCCTTCCCAGCCTCACCCCCCTAGGCCAGGCCTTTGGGTCTTTGTCTCCGCCATCCCAGCCACTGGGCGCCCCGCCCCCACCACCTGTTGCAACTCTCCCTCTCCTTGGAGGCTCCGACCAGAACGCTGCAGTGGACTGCCTCCTCCAGCACCCAGCAGGTGCTCCCTAAGCCTTGTGCACATCAAGCCCACCAGCAGACCTGGGTCCTCTGGAGGAAGAGCTCATGGAGACTCTGGGCCCACAGTGCACATGTGAAGTAAAGCCGTGCAGCCGTGCACGTCTGTGTGCACACGTGTGTGTGCATGTGTGCGCACGTGTGTGTTGGGGGGTGGGCACCACAGAGATAACCAAGTCCCTGCCCTGCCCTGGGGACCCAGCATGGCCATCTTAGTCCAGTCCCCTCCCCCAGGACCCTCAGGGATTTGCTGCCAGACAGTTCCGCCCTGGCAGGGTAAGGAGGTGGACACCAGGCCATGGGGTCCTCAGGCTGTGCCTCCGGCTGCTCACCCAGCCCACGGCTTTCCAGCCCACCTGGAGATCTCTCTCTGCCACCCCACCCCACCCCACCCCCCAGGACAGAGGCCCTTGGAGAGAGTCAGAGGTGCCTCCCAGAGGAGAGATCCTGGGGTCCCTACACCCCAACACCACCCCATCCAGGACCGTGAAGGAGAATCAAGGAGTCTCCATTCCTCAAAGGGCCTCCTGGGGTAAAGGGGCTGAGGGTCCCAGCCCCAGGAGACAGAGCTGACACAGTGAGACCCCAGCGCTCACAGGTCTCCCCACAGGAGAAAGCACTCATCCACCCAGGCCGACACCCGGAACTGGTTCCTAGGAACCGGGACCAACTGCGGACCCAGGCCCAGCAGGTGAGCAGCTTCTGATGACGCTGAGGGTCAAGAGGGCCTGCGGGGGGAGAGGGCAAAGCCCCAGCCCAGGCAGGTTCTGGCCCAGCAGGAGCTCAGAGCTGCCCTCCCCACCAACCTAGGAAATCGATTTGCTGAGAAAAACAGGGAGAACCGCCCAGAGGCACAACAGACCTCACCGAAGGGCACAGTGTCCCCATCCGCTAAGTGGGCCCATCTCTGTGAAACCTCCATGGGGTCCTGAAAATATAGACCTTGGTACACAGCAGGCACTCACTAGACGGGTGCCATGAGCACCCTCACCTGGGCAGCGCAGGTCCTAGACAAACTGGGAGAGGTTTAGAAGCAAGGGAATAATAAAACTAGCAGGGACCACTGAGACCTGCGTGGAGTGCCAGAGACGCCGGAGGCTGGCCTCACTCGCCTGCTCCCCTCGGCAGGGACGTGGGGCACTGGCCAGCACCCAGCGGAGCAGCTGCAGGGCTGGTGAGAGTGCGTGTGTCTCCGCTTGTGTGTGCACACACCCAGGCCCTGCACGTGTGCCCACACCCCTCTCCCCGCAACAGCCTGAGCCAATCTTATTTAGCTGCTTTCCGCTCCATTTCACGCTCGTTGAGCGGCTGGGCTAGACAATTGCTTTGTAACTCTAGGGTGCAATTTCCCTGTCTGTGAGGCACTGGGGCAACACTGCTCACAGCACCGCGCACCAGACTTGGTGGGTGTGCAAACATGCAGCCCCTTGCCCCACCCGCTGCCTCGGGCCTCCAGGGAGAGTTCATGCAGTGGGGCAGAGGCTGGCCCCAGTATGTGCCCGGAGGAGAGGCAACAGCAATGTCACCACATCCTCTATTCTCCAGTCTACTCCCCTACACTTGACAGCACCAGCAATCGCCACGGCCCGACTTTGGTCCAACCTGGCCTGGCCCCACCCTGACTCACCCAGGAGGCACAGGGAGGACCTAGCCACGGGCCTCACCTTCGGAAAGGGGGAGACACACCCCACAAAGAGAGCTCGTCAAACTCCCAGCCAACCTACTACAAACCAGGCTGCCTTCTCCAGCACCCTGGAAAGAGTGAATGAGTGAGTCCATTTTACAGATGGACAGCCAAGGCCCCTACAGACCAAAGGGCAAGCCACACAGGCAGCAAAGACAGAAGACTCAACCCCAGGCGGCCTAACCACCAGCCTAGCAACAGGGCACAGCCAGTCAGAGCCTTTCCCGGGAAGGTGGAGATCCTGGGATCCCTCCACCCCACCACCACCCCCATCCAGTGGGTCATTCCAGAGAGTGGTAGGGTTAGCAAATGACAAAAGAGCTGAATGGAATGGGGAGGAGGGGAGGAAGGGAGCATGAGGTGGAACTGCACTTTACAAAAGGTAAATACTGGAGGTGGAGGAGAAGGGTCTGGTCCTCTCTCCACACCCTCCCATAACATCCATGAAACCAACCTGCTTACTGAGCATCAGGAGAAAAGTCTAGAAGGTGATCCCCTAATGGAAACCAGCCCCTACCACCACCGCCACAGTCCAAACACCCAGGCTCTTGAGGTCCCGGACCCCCACCCCATCCCTGCCTTGGCCAATGGCCAGTTCTCATGGAAATAAACCAGTAAATGGGATACCTCAAGGCCCTGGCCACCAAAGCAAGCCAAAATCAGCAGCCTTTGAGCCCATTGGAGAAGGGAATGAGGGGCAGGTCTTGGCTCGCAAAGCCCCAGACCTAGTGACAGTGTCCTGGCCCTGAGCCAGCTGGGAACCTCTGCCCTGTCTTTGCTGAGATAGCTGAGCTGGTCCAGGAGCCCTCTTCTCCAGAAGACCAGGTCCCAGGGGGAAGACCCCACACCACCTAAGGAAATGAAACTCCCCAGCCTCCTCTGGGTATTCAAGACTTCCACCTCCCATCCCCACACCGCCTTCTATTCAGCTGAAGTCTGCCCCACTCTCTCTCCTGGGTCCCCCACACTGTGTACACGGCCAGCCCCCAAGGCAGAGAGGCACACCCCTGGGTACCCACTCTACGCCCACACAGTAATTCCACCACAAACCCTCCAGGTGGAAACAAAGACCACCAACCAAAACCTCCCCCACAGCCCCAGAAAGGACAGGACAGGGGCCCTTGGATAGCAGTCAGAGGGGCCTCCCAGAGGAGGCAAGAGAGGCCTTGAAGGACAGGCAAAGCTGGAAGAGCCGCCCAGGTGCTGGCGGAGCTAGGAGTCAGCCCACAGCAGCTGCCTATGTGATCAGGGCTGCTGGTCCACTGTACCCCACACCCCGAGGGCCTCGGAGTGCCCAGATCCTGGGCGTGTGACGCTGGGCTCCCCACCTCCACTGGCCCATCCTGTGGACCCAGCTAGTCCGGGCCATATCTGGGCAGAGGGATCAAGGCTACATGCTCAGGCCAGGCCCAGCAGCCAGCCCCAGACAAGTGAGCAAGCCAGCAAGGCCACAGCCACAGGCAGGCCTGCATCTGAGAGCTGCATTTCTCACCCTGACACTTCCCCAGTCAACAAAGAGAGCCCCCTCCAGAGTTTACCAAAACAAACGCCCCAACAGTCGGCAGTGCCCGGTCGAGAAGTGAACTGCCTCGTCAGGCCCAAGCCAGACTCCAAGCCTGGCCTCCTGAGTCACGTGACCCTGTTATTTCGGGAGGCCCCGGAATGTGCTCTATTTTTGGGGCCTGAGGGCTCTGATGTTACCAGAAGCCCCTCACCTGGGCTCCAAGCTCACCCAGGCCCCTGAGTGCCCTCCACCAAGGGTGGTCAGTAAGCCCACAGCCTTGCTGCAGGCCACCTGGTCCCCCACAGGCAAATGGGCCACTTAGCAGAGTGTGTCTGGTGTGGTCTGAGACCTTTGGACTCTGCATGCTCAGCCTTCGAGTCCCACTGTCCAGGCTGAGGCCAGCCAGGGCCTTCTCCCCCATGGGCAGGGGAGCATGGCCAGCCCTGGGCAGCAGGGCCAGGAAGCAGGGGCTGCCTCAAGCTAATCCCTCAGCCTTGCTCTCCTCCCTGATCTGTATGCTGGGCTTATCCCTGTCCTCACTGAGGAGCTTGGTGGGTGGTGGCCGGAGACTCCCAAGGCCTACCAAGCCCAGGGCACTAGAAACTGGGAGGAGGGCGCCCTCTCTGCCCCAGCCCCTGTAGCAGCCAGTGGCTGCAAGTAGCGGTCAAGCCCTCCCAGCACCTTCAAGTCTGACCCAGGCACCCGGCCGGGCCCTGGATGAGCCAGGCCCTCCAACACTCACCCCCTGGGAGGGATTAGGCTGTGTTGACAAAAGGGCTTAGGTAAGTAGCCGCTTAAATGGACCTTCAACTGCACTGGACTTCAGAGCTGGTCACAAGCTTAGGAAAAAATACAAAGTAATCAGAGCTCGAGACTCTCAGCTCAGCCCTAGGGCACGGGCTGCCTGGGAGGCCACCAGCCTGGTCGGGAAAGCTGCTGCTCCAAAAGCCTCCTCGAAGTCGGGGGAGCACACATCGAGGCCCCTGGGGCAGTGGCTCGGAAGCACCTCTCCTCCTCATGGGGACTCTGGCACCCCCGTTCCCCAGTCTTACATATGCCAACTCCTAGGATTAGCCCTGTCCTTCTAGGGGCATTAAGGACAAGGACCTGCCCCATTCCCAATACCCAGCCCAAGTGAAGCCAGCCCCTTGCCATGTCCAGGAGCCAGAGACTGAGCTGAGCACTCCTCCTGCAGAAGGGATCCTCCACGATAGTAGCTCTGTGTGCATGTGTGTGCACAGCCTGTGTGTGCAAATCTCTAATGGAGGAAAGGGAGACGCTCTCGTCCCACACCAAACTGCTAGCCAGCCCCACACCACGACTATCAGTGGTCACAGACAACTCAGCTTTCTTTTCTGCTCACACACAGCAGCATCCACCCGCTGGGGGTCCAAATTCCAAATCCACCACTTTGTAGCCGGTGAGCTCAGCCTGCCAGCCAGTTTTCCCATCTGCAAAATGGGCATGCGTGTGCACGCTGGGAGGCGGAACCCCAGAGCTCATCTGGGGAGAGCACTCAGCCTCCAGCCCACCTAGGTCTGTGTCATCACAGAGTCAAGGAGCAAGTCTTCTTAGACGTGAAATACCCACCCCAGTCACTCTGCAGCACGCCTGTGAGTGGGCTGGGGTGCCCAGACCCTCTGCTGACTCCATGCTGGCTCCCCTCGACCTCACTGTTTTGGGCTCTGAGCACCTCAGGGGTGGCCAAACTGCACCCCGGGCTGCAGGGGGGTGGGTAGGCAGAAAGGGCAACTGACTGTGGGGTCTCTTTCATAATCAGCTGCTTTAATTTCCATTCGGCACAAATCCTTCACCCAGCCTGACAGCCTGGCTGCCGTCCCCACCGCCAAATTAATATCCTTCCCGGAGCTCATTTATAAAGTCTCTCCTCCCTGCTTCTCACTGGCTCCTATACCCTAGGGAGGGCAATGCGCGGGGGCCCTGGCCAAGACCCCTCCTCTTCCTAGGTAGGTCCGGGCCTGGAGCTGGTGGGCAGTCTAGAGCTAGGAAGCTGCTGGGCAGGACAGCAGCGGCAGGACAGAAAACTGACCCTCCGTGCCTCTGGACTGTCCTCTCCCCAAATGTAGGGCCAGCCCCGGAGAACACCCGCGGGTGCCAGAGCGAGGGGCCCCATTTCTGGGATGGGGCTTTCCCAGGTTCAATGTTCCTGTTCATACGACCCCTGGGTGACCCTGCCCACCCGGGCTTGGGCTGCTTTTGGGGCAGAGGGGGTCGCAGTCCGTTTGCTCGGCGGACACCCACCCGAAGGACGGCAGCCTGCTGGAACGGCAGCCCGACGGGCGGGCGGCGCGGAGGCCGCTCGGGGCCCAGCGGCCCGTCCCCGTCCCGATGCCAGGAGGCCGGGGGACCGGAGCGCAGAAGTTGCTCCTCCCGCTCCGGCCCGGCCGGGAC
>NW_007727118.1:167133-208955 GCF_000696425.1 Galeopterus variegatus | reverse complement strand
CCCGGCCCGCGCCCCGCAGGCGCAGAGCGCGGCGCACGGCCCCCACCTCACCCCCCGGCCCAGCGCAGAGCGCGGCGGGACAGCCAGGCACCCACACGACTCGCCCGCCTCGGTGGACACGTGGAGAAACTGAGGCCCCGGGGTGGCGAGGAGCCCCGACGCCAGAGGAGGGGAACGTTTAATCTGGGCACCCCCCCCCGTCCGCCTCCCCACTTTCACGGCGAAGGGCCCCCACGTCCCGGGTCCCCACGGACAGACCCGCAGGCCAACCGGGGACGGTGAGGGGCTCACGCGGCGCCTCCACATTAGCCGGGACCGCTGGGACCCCTTCTCGAAGACACCAGGCTGGAGAGGAGCTCCCGGGACTGGACCACTGGCTTTGCGGCTGGTGGCTATTTTTATACCCTGGGTAGTTCTCTGCCCTGACTTTTAAATTCATGATTTGTTTGTTTAAAAACGAAAGGAAGCACGCCTGCCCCGGGACAGCGCGGGCCTCCTCCGCGCCCGCCTGCGTCTTGGGCGGCTGGAATTCGGATTTGGGTGTGAGCTACCTGCGCGGAGCCAAGCCGAGCCTCCCCGAGCAGGCGCAGCCCGGAGGCGCCCTGTGCCGCCGCCCCTGCGCCAGGGCAGCCTGAGCACAGCCCCGGCCTCCCTCCTCACACCCACCCCACGAGCTCACTGCCCTGCTGGACCCGGTGCCCCAGGGTGGAGACCCAGGCTTTGCAAGACACAGAGGCTTACCAGAGTCACACAGGCCCCAGGATCAGGGGATGCCGATGGAGAGGGTGGGCGACCATCATGCTGTCCAGAGATAACCACAGCCATGAGAAAAGAGGGCATCCTAGTGCCTGGCCGCACCACTGCCAGCTGCCTGACCTCCTTCCTGGGCTTCACTTTCTTCCTCTGTGAAATGGGGCAGTAACAGGACCCAGCTAAAGACGGACAGCCCAGAGCTGGAATCCAGCAGAGCCACTGTGGCCTGTCCAGGAGGGAGGTCCTCCTGCCACTTGGAGCAGGAGCACCTAGGGGTGGGGCTGTGAGAGTGAGCCCCTGTTGGGGAGCCCACCCCCCAGTACAGCCTCAGGCCAAGACCAGGATGGTAACCCTAGGTGGACACCCCTCCCCTCCCATTTGCTGGCTCCTGAGCCCCCTAACAGCGGCCACCTACTCCCACGCATACACATACCCTGTCCAGTCTGGGCATCCTAGCCCCTGCACCTCCCTCCAGCAGCAGCCTGATTAAATGTGGCCCTCACTGACTGTCATCACAGCCACAACAAATCCACTCCCCCACCTCGATGGCGGGGCCAGCTGCACTGTGCTTCTCAGACTGATTTCCTCCTGCCAGGGCTGGGGCAGGCAAACCCAGAACAAGGACTGAGAAAGAGCTGACATTCGTTGAGTACATGGCACATGCCAGACCCCATCCTCAGGCCTGTGTCTCCCGCCCCAGACCATGCACTTGGCCAGGGCACACAACCAGGGGCTCTTTGGGGCCCCATCCTCCTGGCCCACACCACACCTCCAACTTTGTTCAGCACAGTGGCCTGGAAGAGAAGCCCCCAGGACATGACGCCTGCTCCTTCCCTTGACACAGAGTCACTCCGAGAACTCCCCAGCCTGCATGGGCAGGGGCACTACTAACCCACCTGACCCTTGAGGACAGCAAGGCTCACAGAAGTGACATGAGAATCCAGGTTATCCTGTGACCCAGGAGAAGCATGTAACTCAGGGTTCAATCTCAGCCACCAAGGGTGCTAGCCTGCACAGATCCCACAGGTCCGCACACAGTGACCCTCCTGCCACAGCCCATCCACACTGGGTCTCAGGACAGAAAGGATGACAATGGCTGGGGGCAGTGGGAGAGAAACGTGAATGGTCCTCGTTTTCCAATGTCGTGGATCCCTTCTTCAGTCAACAAACATCTGCAGAGCCCTAAGAAGGGCCAGACCCTGGGTACTCAGGTGGAGATGTGTTCCCAGATGGACGAAGCATGGGCCAAATCCCAGCTCTGGCAAGCCGTGTGGCCAGGCCAGGTCACTCCCCTCTGTGCCTCAGTTTCCTCATCTGTAAAGTGGGGCTAACCACACCCTCTTCACTGAGTCACTGAGATGACTAACTGAGATAAGACAGGGAGAGTCTGGCACTGAGTAGGAGGAGCTCCTAAGTGACAGTTTATTACTATCACTATGAAGTGATGGTGAGTTAAGCAGGTCACTGCCCTCCAGGAGCCACAGCCCAGAGAGGAGATAAGACTTGCCCACGAGGAGCTATGTTTGAGGTAGAAAGTGACCGGCACACAGGAAGTGTTATGGTCAGTGACAGGAGGGCAAGGTCCTGTCAGCCAGTGGGCCCAGGTGGCTTCTGGGATGCTGGTTCTTGAGCTGGGTTTCAAAGGAGGGAAGTTTCCATCAGGTAGAGGCAGGGGCGGTGGCCTAGCTGTGGGAAGGAGCCGCCCGCAGCCTACCAGGCAGTTGTGAGAAAGCTGGTCCTGCAGGCCTCGGAGGCTGGGCTGAAGCGTCTGAGGTCACCTCCCGACAGTGGCAGCCTGGCACACTGGGTTCCCCACCCCTCCTGCCATCCCATCCCACCATCCCCTCCCCCAGCCGCACCCCATGCCACGGAAAACTCAAGACTATTAAAACTGTTGGTGCCTGGAGACAGGGAGAAACACTCAGGCAAATTTCCATGTGGGTTCCTCACCCCAGGGAAGGCTGAGGTTTGAGAGGACCCTTTGCTCCTAAGGAACGCCAAAAGGCGTCACCTGGCCCCTACCTCTCTCCAGGGCTCCTGGAGTCCACGTGGGCAGTGGAGCACGCACAGGGTCCAGAGCCCTGCAGATGTGGGCTCAGATCCAAACTCGGGGCCCACGGATGGCAAACGGCTCTCAGGCTCCCTTCCTCATCCAAGGATCAAGGGGACACGGGTGACAGGGGGCCAGGCGGGCTGGTGGGGAGAAGAACAGCTGCTGGAGGGAGGCCCTACTGCAAACACACCAGCTCCTTGATGGAAAAGGACGATGCCGCTTGTTATTTCTACGGCCGCTATTTTTCACTCTCGTCTCAATTTGGGGCTCTTTGGTGCAAACGATCCCACACAAAACCGCCCGGGATGGTGGCTGCCCCATTTGGAAAGTCCAGATCCAAACTAACCATGGAAAAAACCACCCCCAGCCTTCCTGCCGTGTGCTGCTGCTGCCAAAAATATTTTTATAGTAATATCCATCTATTTACAACCTGGTTCTAAGAGGAATTTGTTTTCTGTATTTTTGTTTGGGGCTCGCTTTTTTTTTTAAATTTCCCTGAAGGATGCTTTTTAAGGTACTTTGGCCTATTACACGAGCCTGTCTCAGCTCAGTCTTGTAAACAGTCTCGGGAATCGCTGGTGAATAATATTTTTAAAGGCCCGTGTCTGTGCCGGCAGGGCACTCAGGCTGACATCAGGTAGACGGCCCCCAGCAGTTCCTAGGACACCAAGGGGGTGCTCGGCTGCTTCCAGTTCCTTCCCCTTTGGAAGCTGGTCACTAGCAGACTTCACAGGGGTTTGGGGTGCTTGGCCCCCAACTTGGCAGGCTTAGGCATTTCTAGCGTGTGCTTGTGGGCAGGGTGACCTGCCTGGCCCGCCCCTGTCCCCAGGCTGGGAGGTGGGGGATGAAGCTCAGAGAGACAAGAGGCTGGCACAAGGTCACCCAGCAAGGCCAGGTGGAGCTAGGTCCAGCTCCCCACCCCCACTCTGAGTCATATCCCATATCTCCATCAGTCCAGGAGAAAACAGAAAAGCTGCTTGTCCACACTCAGGCTCCCGTCCATTCTGCTTAGTGGAAAGAGAAGGAGAAAGGACGGAAGGGCAGGGAAAGGAGAAGAGGATGCCTCCTGCGCCTGGGTCTGCCCCTCTGGGAGAATGTTTGCAGCCCTGCAGGACATTGCCCGTGTCCTTCGACGGACGGCGCTCTGCCCTGGGAGAAGTGTGCGGGGAAGAGAAAGGCGCGGGATCTGTGGAAGTCCGGTCCTCTGAAGGAGGGCAGCCCACTCCATCATAAGGTGGGGTCTCCTCTGCAGAACTCCAGGGAGCCGAGTGGTGGCTTGGAGTAAATTAGTTCAGATGAGAGAGGCTCAAGGGGATGGGCTGGTTTGTGGGGAAGGACCAGGATTTTGGGCAGCTCTCGGAAGGAGCTGGTGGGTTCCCTCCAGGGACCTCCAAAGACCCAAAGGATTGCTCCCACTAAAACGCAGGGCCACCTACTAGGATCCACAGATGCCCTGGGGAGTGGCGAGTTCAGAGAGTCCAGAGAGGAGGATGCTGGTGTTTCCACGGTGCATCCTGGGTGCCAGCTCTGCCCCGCACTGCCAAGCTCTGTCTCCTCTAACCCAGCCCAACAGACCAAGACTCCTGCTTCATTTCACAGATGGGAACACCGAGGCAGAGGGGGGCAGTGTCTGACTCCAGGTCAGGCAGTGGCTCCAGCACCATGGTCACCAGACCCAGGGCTGAGGTGGGTGGGCAGAACCCCCATGGAGGCCTCCAGACAACCGCCAACCTTGCACTCCTGCTCCAGGGAACTGCTTCCCCTCCCTGCTTCTCACAGTGTGTGCATGGGTAGGCCAGCTAGGGCAGGAGATGCCAGGTAGGCTAGAGAGCACCGAGGGAAGGGACGGGTGACAGGCTTGGAAAATGGGATGCTGGGGGGCATACCGGGAAAGGAGGCCGTAGCCTGGTTCTACCACCAACTCTCACGTGGCCCTTGGATTAGGGCCCTCTCTGAACTTCAGTCTCTTCTTCTGTAAAATGGGAAAAAAAGAACCCTCTGATCACAGAGGCCTTTTTGGCTTGAAATGAAAATATGACCAGAGGGAAGTAGATGTTAACACAGCATAGGAGCCGAGGAGGGAGCTCGGGCAGAGACTCCCAGCCAGGGCCGCGGGTCCCAACCTTGCCTGGCTCTGAAGATGATGTGCTCCTCCCTGGCTCCTCTCCACACGCCCCTCTCCAGACGCCACCCGTGAAGCGAGAAGATAATGTGCTTTATCGGGGGCATTTATTATCGACAATTGCTGCATAAATCTCCCTCTATCCACATGCATGTACATAAGCGGTGGATAAATATGCGGGGAAGGGCTTCCGTGCCCAGTCCCCCTGATGTAGGCAACTTGCCCCCATAAAGATAACAGGAAATGATTCATAATATTTATTTGACAGACCTGATATGAACTGTAATAGTCTGTTGGGATTAAAAATATCCATACGTCTCTGTCATCTACCAATGTGGTTTAAATATTATACATGTGGCCACTGCGGCAGCAGGAGATGGGAGCCGTTATTGATAGCGGCCGTAAAGAGCACTCGTTCTGCACTGAAGGATGGGAAAGTAACCCTGGAGTTTGCCTCATGCTCCTTGGTGCCTGCATCAGAAGAAACTATACTTAACAATGGGGCTCCCCTACCCCCAGACTGCCTGTGCCCGGGGGTGCAGACTCCACTGCCCAGCACGTTATTCTGCAGCCTTGGCTCGTGGTGTCTGGGGAGGGCCTGGCGTGGCTCCAGGTGGCAGCTCCCATGAAGAGGCCCCGACCAGCTCAAGGCCTTGGAACAGCCACTTGGCCAGGACCCTGAAGGCCCAGGCCCCACCCTCTCACTAGGCTGCCTATCCCCTGCCTTTGCCCAGCACAGAGCAGGCAGCAGCCCCTGCCCACCCCCACCCTACACTCCCAGCTTAAAAACCCTTCAGGCTCCCCATTGCCCTCGGGCTAAAGTCCAAACTCCTAAGCAAAACGCACCAGGCCCTCCCTCCCCTGAGTCATCTCACTCCTGCCCGCACCTGGCCCTTCCCACAAGCCTCCACCCCTCCCCAGGCCAGCACAGGATGGACTGTGTTCTGGGCCATCGTCCACACCTGGCCACGCCACATTCCACTGGAAGGCTCAGCCCCAGTGCGGTCTCCATCTGCAGTTTGCCCACCCCCCAACACACACACACACACACACACGCGCGCACGCGCGCATGCATGCGCGGAGCCCAGGCTGGGACTCCACTGAGCCCCACGGCAACGTGCACGAACCTCTGTCCCTGGTCATGGTCACATCTGTCCACCTGGGCACAGTCACGGGAGCTTAAGATGTTCACTGAGTGAGGGAGTGAGAGGGCCACGTTGTCTTCAAGGGGCAGGCTTTCTCTCCCAGCCCTGGCGTTGGGCTCTCAGGACCCCCATGTATATCTCAATTCTTCTATACTTGGGAAAAAAGTCCTTTCCCTCCAGGGCCACAGTTTACCTATCACTACAATGAGTCTGAGGCCCTGGGGATCAAGGTTCCTTGGAGAGCTAAGGCATTTACCCACCAGGAAAGTCTTTTAGGATTTGCTTGGAAAAGTGCCCTAAGACTTGGCACTAAGAAGATCTTTGCCAGGGGGCGGGTACTTTTAACCCTTCTCCACCACCACCCGACTCCTCCAGCCCCACCAGGTCCTACCCTGCAGGCCCCCAGCCCCCAGCAGAAAAGACACCCCACGCCCCCTGAAGGGGAGCCCAGTCTGCAGGCTGATGAATCACCCACTCATGGTGACAATTGGCCTTTGTTTCTCCCTCTAAGGAAGGTTCCCACTCCCCAAAGGAGCCGTTTCTGAGCTAAGAGGCAGGGAGGGGAGGGGAGGGGCAGCCCTGGAAATGAGGTCACCCAGGAGGAAGAGCCCAGACCAACCAACTGCCTGCAGCCAGCCAACACCTGGGGGGGCCAGGGGCACAGCCCTCACAGGTGGGTGGGCTGGCTGGACGGAAGCTCATTGCCGAGGAGCCAAGAGAGGCATGGGCACATGCTTCCTATGCTACCACGTGGCCCTCGGCTGCACCTCTGTGGGGAGACCCTGTTCTCCTGGGGCTCCTGCCCACCAACGTCCCCAGCCCCCCACTTCATGCACAGTGCTACTCATCAAAGCGAATGAGTACGGGGCTCCCACCAGACCCTCCCACCAGTGAAGGCTCAGGACTTTGGGCCCCTGCTGTACCCCAGTGGGGCCTCCCTGGGGCAGCGGACCCCTGGCCTTCAGAGTCCCCCTGCTTGCCCCACGAAGCCTGCCAGAGCCCTGCATGCAGTAGACGTTCACGGAGTGGGCTGGCTGACCTCACCTTGCCCTGCTGTCATCACGTCCTCTCCATGTTGTGAGCATCGCAGTCCCCACCTGCCCAGGGGTGATGGAGACCCAGGAGAGGCAAAGGGGGATGGGTCTCGGAGCTTTCTGGTCCTTCCTGGATGACTGCCTGGGCTCAGTGGTCTTCACAGGCCCTCTCCTCAACTGCCCTTAGTGTAAGATGGGGAGGGGGCACACCCTGGATGAAGCCACTTGGGGGCCCAGAACCTGCTCACTAGACTCCTGTCCTTAAGGTACCTGCTGGACCCTGCAGAGTCATGGACCACTGGAATCTGGAAGGAAGCCCAGTGTCCCAGCCCCATGTCTCTTGCCCTGTGATGCTGAAATCCAGGGCTTTAGGAACAACCCAAGGGGCTGCAGGTGCTCAGGGAAGGAAGCCAAAGACCCCCAGGTCCCTCCCTGCCATGCCAGCAGTGAAGAGAGAGTCCCCAGCACCATGTGGTCCCTGCATCCCAGGAGTGAGCTGTCTTCGTTTGCTTTGCAGTGCGGTTGCTATTGGAAGGTGGTGTCATGGTTGCTGTTGGGAAAGCCTTCGTTTTTGAGAAAAGTATGTTTATCTCCTGTTTGATGTTTTCCAGGTTAATCATACCCACACATCCATGATAAATCCAGGCCAGGAAGTGGGGACAGGGATCTTGGGCTGACCAATCTGATGCTGAGCCCCCTCACCCTCACCCTGCCAACAGGCTAGTCCCCCACCTCAGTTTCCAGCTCTGACGCTGACTCTGTAGTCCTCTCGTGTGAATCAAATGAGATGATCCTGTGAAGCCGCCAGCCCAGGCCTGCCCTGAGCTAGCACCCAATAAAGAGTCCAGTCAGTATGATCATTAGACCCGGCTGTGGCCGTTCTCCACGAAGCAGCCGTCAGGGCATGTCTCAGCCCCGTTGCCCACAGGCGCACACAGCGGAGAGTCCAGCTGAGTTTTATGAAATCAAACTTACCCGTGGCCAGGCCCCAGCATTGCCCAATTTAAGCCATGTGGCCAGAAATTTCCGGATGGTCCCCGATATTCCAGGGCTCCATGGCTTCTTGGTGGGTACAGCCCATTTCAGCTGAGTCCATCCACAGATGGGGTGGTGGGTAGGTAGCTTGAGCCCTTGAGAACTGAGCCGTGTTCAGGTCCCCCCCACAATCTGTATCTGGCTGGTTTGGCCCCAGGGTCTCAGCTCACAAGAAGTTCTTCACTTGGAAAGGCAGGAGGAACATGGAAGTGCCTCCAATGGGCTCCCGAGGCTATTCACAGCCAACTGGGGAGGGCACGGGTTCCAGCTGTCATGGGGCGGCCACATGGACACCAGCAGAAAGTGGAGCTGTCTCTGTGCCAGCCACACGCAGCATCAAAACTCAGCAGGGAGGACAAGCCAAGAGCTGCTGAGGGATGTGGTCTGCTCCCGTGGCCCCGCGCTGAGGAGGAGCTGGCTGGCCAGGCTGGCCCCATGAGCTCCTGGCTCACGACAGTCCAGCCCCAGCCCCCTTCCCCCCATTCTCTGGGGTCAGAGAAACATGAGCAGGCCAGGCGCTCTATCACCGTGACACCCTGGCAGGGGTCACTTCCTGGACCTCAGCCAGCAGGGTGCTGGACTCGTGGACCAGCCATGGGGCAGGCTGTCCTCTCCAACCTCAGTCTCCTCTTCCATGTGCATGTTCAGCATCACACGCTCTGAGTGAAAACAAAAGCAGTTTAGAATTGTGCAGGATTGCAATTATGGACGTATACACAGAACCTGGACAGAGGTGTCTCCGCGCCCCCTTCAGTTAATGGCGGTGAGTTCTAGCATCAGAACACACAAGGCTTCAGTCCTCCGTGCACTTTTCCATGTTTTCTACAAGGAGCCTTTATTACTTTTACAATTGGGAAAAAATAGGGATAACAAAGTCCTGTCTGAAATTCACCGGGAGCCCAACTTCTGGAACCCGCAGCCACCCCAGTACGGCCCTGTCACCCTGTCGCAGAAGCCCCACCCTGCGCCTGCCCTAGTCACCCCCATGATGGCCTGGAGCCCAGTGACCTGTCTCTGGAGCCGTCTCCTCTCCTCTCTAAGCACCCCAGGCCCTCTCATCATGGTGGGGCTCCCAGCCCCCCATCGTCCAACCACCCCTCCCCCCAGGGCAGGCCACACTCCATCAGTGTCATTCCAGAAACATCCCGGCTCTACTTGTACTGCTAAGAATATGCTCACCCTTCCCTCATTCCGCCTAAAGGACGTTTATCTGATCTGCCCACCCTGTCGCTGGGCCAGGCAAGATTAATAATACACTTAATTTAACAGGCACAGAAGGTTGCATCTAAATGACCAATATGTTTGGACCACAGCACAAGTGAGCTCATTTCAGTGGTTTTAAGAGCTGATGCAGAAGCCACTTGGCTCTTGTTCGTGGCAATCTCTTGCCAGCACAGCAGAATGCTTAGGTCTGTCCAAAAGGACGGCACCCAGACCCCAGCACCTGTAGACACCACCCTCACTGGGCAGACGTCCTTGAACGAGGGTGGAGGGTCGAGGGGGAGCGGGCAGCGAGGAGGGGAGCACAGCGCAGGCTGGGCCTCTCTCTTCCCTCCACCCCCAGGTGACACTGGTATTGGACACAAGTTTTGGGGGCCTGGCCCACCCCTGCTAGCCTGTGACCACCACAGTCACCAGACACACACAGATCAGGGAGGGGACAGGATGCAGGACCCAAAACACAAGACCAAAGAGAAAAAGGAGAGGAGTAATCGGAGACAACCAAGGGGGTTTTCTGGGCCTCTGCCCAGGTATCGGGGCAGCCTCGAGGTGGGCAGTCGGACCGTGGCTGGATGGAGGGCGTGTGGGCACCTGCAGGGCGTGGGGGTGACAGACACTTTGGGTGCTCAGTAGGAAGCAATGGCACTGCCTCCAAAGGTTGGGGTAGCCAGGTTTGGAAGGGCCATGTCACCAGAATGAGGGACCGTTGAAAGACGAGCAGGAGCCACAGGAGCTCTGAGCCCAGAGGGACTTGCACTGTGGTGACAACAGGCCTCGGTGCCCCCATCCCCTGAGCCTTTGCTCCCTGGCGCTTCGTTCTTGTGATCCAGGCATTTGTAGGCTCAACTCACTGAGGAGAGCCAGGCTCAGAGATGGAAAGAGACTGGCTTCACACCGTGCCACCATGGGGGTCCTGCCCAGGAAGCTGCCAGGGCCGGCTCAGAGAGGGCAAAGCTGGTCAGACCCTGCTACGGGAGGAGGCTGGAGGGGCCGCCGCACCACCCGCTCCCAAAGCAACCCCAGGGCCGCTCAGCGGGTGCGCCGCGCCACCGTGTGCCTCAAGAAGAGCCAGCGTCTCCGCCCTGCCCAGACTGCCTTCCAGAGGACTCACGAGCAGAGCTGAGCCCCTGCCCCAGGCAAGACCAGGATGCCCCCAGACCACCCTAACCCCCTCGACGGTCTCTTCCCCCCCCATCCCCACCCCTCCCTCCAATTTTACACCCGGGGACTCTGAGGCCCAGAAGGAGGGAGGGGCTTGCCCCATGCCACCCTGGGCACAGGGCTTCCCTAGCCTCAGAAGCTTCCAGCAGACTGGAGTACAGGGCGGCTGCCGCCCCTCCCTCTGACTTTCCTCTGGAGGCGAAGTGCGGGGGTTAGTGCCTGTTGAGACCACCTGCCCTCACCGCCTGCTGCCCCGGAAGGCCCTCCAGCCGCTTCGTCTGGGAGCCTCTTGACAGGAGCCCTGGGCGGAGCTGAGCAAGGGACTGACAGGGCCCTGCCACTCCTGCGATGACCAGCTGCCCTCCCTCCCTGACCACCAGCCCCGAGCTGCTCCGAATGGGTTTTCCTTCTGCAGTGAAGCCTTGCCCTTCTCTAAGCTGGATTTCGGGCCAGCGGGCAAAGGTGCCCGGACAGCCAGCTCTCTTGTGAGCCAGGCAGCCCTCCGCTCCTTTGCTGGGGGGCCCACACCAGTGGGGGACAGAAAGAACTGGGCCTTCCGAGTGTTCCGTGGTTAAGCCCCAGCTCCACCAGCTCACGCGTCCTTGAGGCCACAGGAAGCACCCTGGCCACTCGGACCCGACTCTCCATCGCAGAGCAGAGTCGCAGGGCCTTCCTGAGGCCTAGTGCAATTCCTGCAGGGCAGTGTCACTGTGCTTGGATGAGCAATGACTACAAAGGCTGCTGCTGGCTCTACCCGAGCCTGACGTCCCTTCAAGTGGAACTTCTCATGGATGATACTGGACTTGCCTGAGAGATGGATTTACCCTGAGAGGTGCCTGCAGCGGTTGTTCTGGACCCTTGTCTGGGGCTGCCGTGGACTCCTGGGCAGACGTCCGCATTGTCATTACCTCCAGGGGGGCTGTAGCTGGCCCCAAATGGCCCAGGGTAACTTTTGGCTTCTCTCCTCCAAAATGGAACACAAAGGGCAAGACCTCTGTGCCTCAGTTACCCACACTCTCCAGAGTACACCCCGGTGGGCTGTATCCCCGCGTGATGGAGGGATCTGTGGCCTGGCCTGTAGGGCTCCACCACCTCCTGACTATGTGTCCTGGGTCAAGTCGCTGCACAGAGCCTCGGTTTCCTCACATGTAAAATGGGCACCATAATAGCACCCCCTCTTAGGGTGGCCGTAGGGTTGAAGAACATAGACAGAGAGAACGAATGGTAGATTTCATTTAAAAACAAGATGGAACTTTTGTGGAAGAAGAAAACGTAACTCCCAGAGGATCCCCAGGGAGTGAGGATTCCCAGGCTTCTGAGCCGTCCTCCTTGGCTGTGTCTCTGCAGGGGTGTCTTCTGGAGGAGGGCAGCCATGAACACCGAGGCTCTACGCATGAGGAAACTGAGGCCCAGTGATGCACGGACACTGGCACATTATGAGTTTGACCAGCAGCCTGGAACAGTGACACAGGTGTGACAAGACAGTGCCAGCTCTGGTCACTTCAGCAGAGAACGAGGGGACAGAGGGCATCAGGCTGCAGCTGGGCATGACTACTTCTGCGTGGAGGAGGATGGTGACTCTGGGACATATGGGGTGGATGGAGCCTGGGGGACCCTATGGGGTCTGTGTGGGAGTCCACGTGACTCCCCACTCTTTCCACAGCAGACCAACCCCGCAAGAATTCACCCAGTCATGGGCCTGTTTCTGCCTTGGCGCCTGGAAACGAAGTCACATCGCAGCCCCTGGATCCAGCCTGCCCTCTCCAAATACAAAGAGTAAATTTGTTATCTAAAACTGATTGCACGTGGGGCTGGCCAGTTAGCTCAACTGGTCAGAGCATGGTTCTGCTAACACCAAGGTCCGGGGTTCTGATCCCTGTACCTGCCAACTGCCTAAATAAATAAATAAATAAAAATGATCCATGTGGCAAAACTTGTGGGATGCAGCCAAAGCAGTGCTTCGAGAGAAACTTTCAGCTTTAAATGCTTACATTAGAAAAGAAGATCTAAAATCAATGACCTGAGGTTTCCCCTTAAGATGATTTTAAAAAGAAGAGCAAACTAAATTCAAAGTAAGTACAATGAAGAAAATAATGAAGATAAGAGAGAAAGTCAACGAACTAGAAACAGATCATAGGGAAAACTCACAGAGCAGAAGCAGTCCTTCGAAAATATTAGCAAAGCCCCTAGACGGAACGATCAAGGTAAAAAGAAAGAGCACCAAAGTCACCAGTATCAGGAACAGAAAAGAAATTGTCACCACGGACCCCGTAAACATGAAGAAGATACTAGAGATTGCCATAGACAACTTTATACCAAAAAGTGTGACAGTGTGGAGGGAATGCACACATTTCTTGAAGAAGACAACTTCCCAAAATTGACAGAAGAAGGAATAGGAAATTGGGTCAGCCCTATAGCTATTTAAAAAATTGAATTTGTTATCAGAAATCTTCCCAAAAGGAAACTCCAAGCCCTGGTGGTTTTGCTGGTGGATTCTATGAATCACCCAAATCTTTAGCAAAGATTAAATATAAATGTTTTTTCAAAGATTTAGTATAACCTTTATTATTAAAATATTAACAAATAAGGTGGGGGTTATCTCAAGCATCCAGTGTTGGTTTAACATTTGAAAAACAATCAATAGAATTCACCATGTTAATCAACTAAAGGAGAAAAGCATATAAAAATATGCTTATTTTGAAAGATTCAGAGAAAGCATTTGACAAAATTCAACACCCATTCATACTAAAAACTCTCAGAAAACTAGGCAGACTAGGAAACTTCCTTAAACTGATAAAGGGAATCTTCAAAACAAAAACAAAAACAAATATAAACCAATCTTATAGCAAACATCACATTTAACAGTGAAAAACTGACTCGTTTCCCTGAGATCGGGAACAAGCATGCATGTTCTCTGCCGCTGCAATTCAGCCTTGCGCCGTGGTTCCGGACACTGCTATCAGCTGGGAAAATGAGACCAAAACAAAAAGCTCAGGAAAGAAGTAAAACTCTTCCTATTTGCAGATGATATGATTATTTGTGTAGAAAATCCCAGGGAACAAACAAAACAACAGTCAGAACTAGTAAATGAATTTAGCAAGGTGACAGGATTCGAGGTTAATATAAAAAAATCTCTTGTATGTCCGGAGCCATAGAGCCCGGCTGTTGCCTAAGAGCCTGCCTGCCTGTCTGGAGCCAAAGAGCCCACCCAGCTATTGCCTCGAGGCCTCAGAGCCTTGTTTGCTGTTATCTTCCGTCCCTCCCCCTCCTGTGAGCCTGCCTGCCTGTCTGGAGCCAAAGAGCCCACCCAGCTATTGCCTCGAGGCCTCAGAGCCTTGTTTGCTGTTATCTTCCGTCCCTCCCCCTCCTGTGAGCCTGCCTGCCTGTCTGGAGCCAAAGAGCCCACCCAGCTATTGCCTCGAGGCCTCAGAGCCTTGTTTGCTGTTATCTTCCGTCCCTCCCCCTCCTGTCCTCCTGCTGTCTATATAAACTGTGACCTTCTGGCTAATAAACGAGACTTGTTCAGAATACTGTCTTGTCTTCATTTCTCGTGTCTCTTGTCCCATCCCATTCCCACTCCCCCCTCCAGGGTCTGCAGGGTCTGCATTGAATATCCCGTGGGTCGGGACACTTGTACTCTTAAATGTTAGCAGTAAACAACTGGAAAATAAAATCTGAAAACTTCTACTTACTACCGGCCAGCCGCCAAAAAAAAAAAAAAAAAGAAAGAAAAATTCCACTTATGAGAGCACAAAAAAAGTGAAATGCTTAGGAACAAATCTAACAAAATTCATCCAAGACCTCTATACTGAAAAACACAAAACACTGCAGAGAAAAAAAATAAAGAAGCTATAAATAAATGTGGATATACTATGTTCATGAATTGGAGGACCAAATATCAGATAAGACAACAGTTTCCCTAACTTGATTCAACACAAACTGAATCAAAATCCCAGCATAATTTCTGATAGAAATTGATAATCTAATTCTAAAATTCATACGAAAATGTACATGACCTAAAACAGTGAAAGCAAATCTTAAAAAAAAGAACAAAGTTGGAGGATTTACTGTACTTGATTTTAAAATTTTCTGTAAAACTTCATTAATTAAGGCAGTTTGGTATTGGTTTAAAATACATATATGTGAGAAATAGAACAGAGAATTGAGGAATAGACCCAAATGTAATGTATGTGGTCAGTTGTTAACACGGGTGCCAAGGCAGTTTGATAAAGGATTTATTAAAAGGAAAGCTTTCGGCACAGTGCTGTATCAACTGGATATCCATATAAAAAATTCAATATCCAGCCTTATATCAAACAAAGAAAATAACTTGGAATGAATCATAGAACTAAGTGTAAACCTAAAAGTATAAAAGTATAAAACCTCTAGAAGAAAATATAGGAGAAAATCCTTGCAACCTCAGGGTAGGTAAAGGACTCTAAGAACACAAAAATCATAAAGAAAAAAAAGGTAAATTGGACTTCACCAAAACTAAAAACATTTGTTCTGCAAAAGATACCAGTAAAAAATCAAAAGACAAGGCACATATTGAGAGGAAATATTTGCAAGACATGTCACATAGAGGATTTATATCTATGATATTAAAAAAATCTTTAAAAACTCAACAGTAAGACTAACATATTTTAAAAGGTGTGTACGTCTGTGGTGTGTGCCAATGGTGCATGTTCTCATGGTGCATGTTCCCGTGGTGCTGGTGCCATGGTGTGGGTGCCATGGTGCAGCTACCGTGGTAGGGCAGGGTAACCACAGAGACATGGCCAGCTTTGGGACACCTGAGTCATGAGTCTCAGGTCTGGGCGGGAGTGGCCATGTGTTCCGAGGCTCAGACCCGGAACCCGCAAGGCTTACTGGCAGGAGCACAATCTGTCAGTCCGGGTACAGCTGGGTGGAGGCAGGAGAGCCCTGTGCCCGGTACTGAGTGAGTCAGGCTGGGGGTATATGGGGTGGGAGAACATTGTCTCAAAGCCCTTCGGGATCTCAGGCCCAGTGTCCATGTGTCCCCTTTAAAATGAGGCCCGTGCCCCTGTAAACAGCAAATGGGGCTGTGCCAGATCCCCTGCTCCCCGCATTCACGCCATCCAATATTTGGCTGCATTTTCTCCCCGGTCCCCCCAAATATGCTGGGCATGTAATCAAAGAAGACTCTGAAGTATGCCTGGGGGGTGGGGGAGACTGTTACTCTCTGATGGGGGCGGGACTCAGAAGCTCATTCCCACGTAAAGGGGTGTGCTCCATGCCCCGAACTAAACTGGGGGCTTCTGAGGAGGAAAAGAGACTCAGGCAGGCACCCCCTCACTCTGTAACTGGAAACCCTTCAGGTTTTGATAGCGCGGCCCCTGAAGCGGCTGGGGCATGGGCTTGGGGGTCAGACAGTCCCAGCACTGAGACTTTGGTCCTGCTCAAACTCCTACTCCCTCTCCACTGTCCACTCCATATTCCCCTCAGGGCAGCCCCAGGCAGCAAGCCAGGACCCTCCCCCACTCCCCCGAAGGGCCCCACTGGCTAGTCCCAGCTGTGGTCAGCATGGGGACCACTGGGAGCTGCCTGGTGGCATCCTCTGGCCAGCCTCGTTCTCCGGGGCTGCCCTGCTCTTGAGTGGCCATTCTCGGGCTCTGGAGGAGGGAGCCCTGCCAGGGCCTCACACTGTGCTGGGCTCTTTCCAGAGGCCCATACACAGCCTTCCTGCTGGGACTTTTCACAGCACTGTGTGTTTCAGCTTCAAAACACACCTACCTTCCCCCGTGTTGAGCAGTCAGAGACCACAGTTTCCAGAGGACCGCACAACAGAACAAAGCCCAGCAGGGGACTTAGGCCTGCGATGCTGAGCCAAGCAGCCTCCTGTGGACCTGATGTTCATCCAGGACATGGCTGAGAATCAGAACCATCCAGGCCTGCTGTTCCAGCTGGCTATTGCTACATGACACACTGCCCTCAAGTTTAGCAGCTCACAGCAGTTGTGTTATTATAGTGCACGATTGTGTAGGTGATTCTTCTGCTCCACATGGTGTGGACTGGGTTCACTGGGCAGTATTCAGCCAGCAGCCACTGGTCTGGAGGGCCTACCATAGCTTCACTCACAAGTACAGCTCCTTAGCAGCATGACTGGAAGGTTGGGCTCAGCTGGGACTGTCACCCAGAATGCCTACACCTGGCCTCTTCAGCATGGTGTTCTCAGGGCAGTCAGACTTCCTATGTCACAGCTTAGGGCTCCCAGAATGTCCCAAGAGGCCCAGAGGGGAGCTGCAAGGCTACTTGTGACCTAGACTTGGATATCATATGGCATCATTACCACTGTATTCCATTGGTTCAGCAAACTGTTGAGCCAGCCCCGATTCAAATGGAGAGGAGTTAAATCCCACCTTTCCACAGGAGAGGGATCACTTTGGAAGGGCTCTCTGGCAAGGCTGTTTCCTTGGCTGGCTGTATCATGAGCTCACGAGAAAGGTGTTTTATCATCACCATCAACATCCTCATCATCCTCATCATGCTTACCATCTTCACCATCATCATCACCAACATTACCACCACCATCAATACCATTAACACCATCGCTGTCACCACCACCATCATCACCATCATTACCATTAACACCATCACTGTCACTACCAACAACCACCACCATCACCATCACCACCACCACCACCATCACCACCATCATCACCATTAAGGCCATCATTGTCACCAACAACCACCACCATCAACGTCACCATCAACACCATCATCATCACCACCACCATCACCACCATCATCAACACCATCTCCACTGTGGTCATCACCACCACCATCATCCTCACCAGCACTCACCACCATCATAATCATCTTCTTTACCATCACCACCACCACCACCACCATCACCGCCATCACCACCATCACCACCATCAACACCATCAACACCATCTCCACTGTGGTCGTCACCACCACCATCATCCTCACCAACATTACCACCATCATAATCATCTTCTTTACCATCACCACCACCACCACCACCATCACCGCCATCACCACCATCACCACCATCAACACCATCAACACCATCTCCACTGTGGTCGTCACCACCACCATCATCCTCACCAACATTACCACCATCATAAAACATTTCTTTACCATCACCACCACCACCACCACCACCACCACCATCACCACCATCACCACCATCAACACCATCAACACCATCTCCACTGTGGTCGTCACCACCACCATCATCCTCACCAACATTACCACCATCATAATCATCTTCTTTACCATCACCACCACCACCACCATCACCACCATCATCAACACCATCTCCACTGTGGTCGTCACCACCACCATCATCCTCACCAGCACTCACCACCATCTTGTTTTCGTTAGCATTATCATCACCATCCTCATCACCGTCAGGGCGCCCACCCTCATGTGGAGCACCAACCCTGCACTTGTACCTCTCTGAGGCCAGTGCTGTTGGAATCCCGACAGAACCAGTGAAGAAACCAAGGAGCAAAGTGACTTCCCACGCTGACCCTGAGAGAAGCATCAGGCCTAAGTGTGAGCTGGTCTACACCGCACCCCTCCCTGCGTGCCCGCCCTTGAAGCACCTGCTCTCCTAGTCTTCCCAGAGGCTCTCACTGAGGTTGGCTCATGAGTCCTCATCACAGCGTGTGAAGGAGGCTTTATTATCCCCAAACCAGAGCCAGGGAAGTCAGGGCGCAGAGAGGGCAGCCTGGGGGTGACTGGACGCCCCGCCTCTTGCTTCCAGCATTCTCTCCGTTCCTGCGCAGCTGACCGAGCTCGGGAAACGGGCAGGGAGGGAGGGAGTGCACAAAGCAGCCATCGGTGGTGCTGTCTACACTAATCAAGTTAATTGGATAATTGCCACTTCATGGTGTTTGGTGTTGACACAACCCTGAACTTGGCTTTTTTACAGAAGCTTTCATCCGCATCTCTCTGGGAGGCTCCTTTGGCTGGTGAATGGAGCCTCCTGCTCTCCTAGGCCAGGCGTGCTGGGGTCTCCTTTTTTAGCCAGGGGAATGCAGCAGAGGAGAAAGAATAAATAACTCTCCAAGGTCACAAAGTGACCTGCGCATGAAGTGACAGGAGAAGCCCTGCATCTGCCCACTGCCTCCGGCTCTGACAGCTAAGTCACCCCAAAGAGACGTGTATGACTGCATTTCTATTCCATCGACGGGGGGTGGGGGATCAGTGTTTGCTAAATGAACAGGAAAAAGATCGGCAGGAGGAAAACGTATTTTCAACTTTTAATAGGGCATTATCGACAACAACAAGTCAAAAGTAAAGCAACAGGGCCCGTCTAGCTGTGGGGCTCGGCTGTGATAAGGGATGTGATCCCAGTGCCCAGGTGCCAGGGACAGTGGGGACAGCAAGGAGAGGGCGCAGACCGAGTCCAACAGACGCTCCTTCTGCCAAGCCCAGGGTGGCCGGCAGCCTCTGAGCGAGCCCCAGCTCGATGCCCCCAAATGGGCAGAGGGGGCAGCTGGGAGGCCAGAAAAGGACTCTGTCCGTGGAAAACAAAGAAGAGGAAAGGACAGGGTCTTCCTGCAGAGCCCACACCCTGCTGCGGCCACGAAGCGTGGGCAGAGGAGGGTGGGGAGGGCGGGGATGGGGCTTCCTGCAGCTTTAGCGGCGACCTACACGAGGGGCCGGTCTGGGTGACGTGGGTTGGGAAGGGTCTGATTTATTCATTCCTTTACTCTGGTGTCTATTTAGAAAAAGTGTTGTTGAGCATCTCCTGAAGGCCAGACATAGTGCCTGAACTGGGGACACAACATTGACCATGGCAGAGACTGCCCCCGCCCCAAGGGGGACAGATGACAAGCATTAGCCTGGGCAGGGGGTGATGGCAGAGAGTGGGGATTCCAGGAGATCCAGGCTGGGGGGTTCAGAGGAGCCCTCCCGAGGAAGGGACGCAGCACAAGTGTCTGGTCAGCCTAGCAGAAAGAAGGGGAAGCGTGCTTTCAACGGGTGGAGCCACACGATGGAAGGCTGGAGCCAGGGGAGGGACTAGGAGGGCCGAGGAGCGGATCAGCCTCCATGGGTCCCACTACAGGAAGAAGCATTAGAGGATGGAGGGGAGGCGGGCACTGGAGCAGCCTGTGCCCAGGACCTTCCCCACCTCAGCCGGGGACCACGCACCAGGAGCGCAGACAAATTTATGTCAGGGTGGGTTGGGTTCTGGGAGGCGGACAGCCTATATGATTTGCAGGCCTCTTTAAACAACAAACACAAAGTTATGAATGTAAAATTGGTCCCAGGGCCTTGGAGGAAGGCCCTGCAAGCGAGGGACTAGAGGCTGACACTTCGCCAGCTCCATGGTAAGGCCCCCACCACCCATCACCTTCATTGCCCCTGCCGCTTCTCTTAAAGACCTTTCTTCTACACCCCACGTCGTAACCCACCTGACCCTCACCATGGGGCTTTATCTGACCATAACTCTCCTCTGGACGCCCCATCCATCCTTTGCGGCCCAGTCTTGATTCCTTAGCTTTGACTCAGCTACTGGTCACCTGTCGCCAGGGTCTCCGGATCCTCTGCAGGGGTCTTTCCCCATGACTACATGGGGCAGTAGAAGGCAGCGCACACGTGCACACGCTTGCAAGCTCCCGTCCTCCCCGCGCCCCGCGGTCTGCCTGGGATGGGCCTTCGTATGCGTTTTGTCCTACGCAGCATGAATTTTTAAGTGATTTCCTCTTTAAACAAAACAGGTAATTCATTTGAGAAAGACTGGAAAATGTTGAAAGGTAAAGGATAAGGGAGAAAAGATAAATACCAATAATGTCGCCGTGAAGGAGTAATAACCATTATTAACACTGTTTCATTTTCTTCTAGTCTTTTTACCATGAATCGATGTATACAGATATTTTTTACCTAATTGGGATCATACTATATTTACGACTTTATACCCTGTTTTTAATTAGATTGCTAATTTTTCAATCAAACTATTAATTTAATGAACTATTTTTTCAATTAAATTTTCAGTTATGCACATTTTCCTGTCTCATTTAATACTCTTAAATGATCATTTATAATCGTTGCTTTGGAGTCCAGCAGACAGATTAATAGCAATTAACCCAACTATTCCCGAGGATTAAGTACCTCTGCCGACCTCCTCCATACATCTTGTGCGTCCTGGCATATTTCCCTAGAACAGCTCCCTGGCTGTGGGGCTATGGGTCCCGGGCGGGCTTGCTGCCAGGCCTGACACCTGCAGCCTGGTGGCCGTCTGTCCTGCTGTGCCCCTGCAGCTAGGTGAGCTCAGAAAGGACCCACTCTTGCTGTATTCTTGACAACTTTTTGGGGTGTTTGTGTGGGGTTTCAGTTTACATGTCTTTATGACTAGGGTATGTATTTACATATTTTTACTGTCCACAATACTGATCAGAACTGGGCGCCCCCTGCAGAGAGACAGAATTTACAAGAAGATCAGGGCCCGTTTGTTCCCTGTCCCTGGGCCATTTTCCCCTTGAGTGGAGGTTCCCAGCACCTGGCAACCTCAAGCAGGGTAATTGGATGAGGATGAGTGTTCTTAAAAGGGAGCATTTACAAAGGGAGTGGGGCACTGCAGGGAGCACTGCCCCCCGGGGACTGCTACCTCCCTAGGATTGAAGGGGGCAGGGGAGAAGGCCGGGACCTGAACCCAGACCCAGAGAGTGCTGAGGGAGGGGCACCTGGCAGGTGGTGTGACGAGGCCTGCCAGAGGTGACTTCCCACAGCCAGCGAGAGTCACAGGAACCAACACCCTGACCATACCTTCCTACTACCCTCCAAAGCTGGAGAGCAGGAAGCTGCTGACCCAACCCACAAGGGTCAGCCTCCGAGGACACGAGCCACACGGACAGAAGGGCAGAGCGTCCCCAGGGCAAGCAAGGTCCTGCAGCACAGTCCACGTTTTTCTTTCTGACTTATGAACACTCTGGTCTCACGGCATCGGCCGCTCCTTGAGCACCGGGGTTGGAGGTGGGGGGCAGGATCTGCTCTCGTCTGTGTTGTCCCGCATGAGCCTGTGAGTACACGGGACGTGCATGGGGACATCAGCGCTCAGGTCTGTCAGCCTTCCTGCTGCTGAAGAGACCGTGCGTGGCAGCGTTAAAAATGTCGCCTCAGGCAGATAGATGCTCCTAAGATTCAGGGCAGTGTGGGTAATCACAGGGAATTATTGTCAATTTATTTGGAAGGACTAAAATAGCACTACCAAGGGGTCGAGGAGGTTGCACCTACGAACCCAAGAAGAGTTTGGCTTTAAATGTAAACTCCATGAGTTCACGTTTGTGGTAGGCGGACACCGGGATGGCCCCTAGTGACCCCCACCTCCCGGTGTCCACGCCCCTGTGTGGTCTCTTCCTGCACTGAATAGGGCCAGCCTGAGTAACCAATAGGACCCTGTGGAAGTGACAGAGCATGGCTTTTGAGGCTAGGTCATAAAGGACATGTGGCTTCCGCCTTGCTCTCTCTTGGGTCACTTGCTGTGGGGGCAGCAGCTGCCATGTCATGGGGACACTCAAGCAGCCCATGGAGGGGTCCACGTGGGGAGGAACCGAGGCCTCCTGTCCACAGCCAGCACCAACCTGCCAGCATGTGTGTCAGCCCCCTGGAATGGGACCTTCCAGCCCATCAAGTCACATCAGCCCAGCTAACAGCACGACAGCAACCTCACAAGAGACCCCAACCCGATCTGCCCGACTGGACTGCTCCCAAATTCCTGCCCCACAGAAACTGCGGGTGATGGTAAACAGCTACTGCTGTTTTAAACCACTATATGTTGAAGGTTCGTATGCAGCAATAGATAACTACTGTCATATTTGACTGCAAACTTATGGTCCAGTTTGAAATCAAGGGTTAGAGTCCAAATTCTGGGTATCTGGGTGAACCCATTAGAAACACCCATTAACACAGGGGCCACGTGGGCCACTTCATGCCACAAGCTTTCAGAAGAGAGCTCAGAACAGAGGGTCGGGAATTTAAAACTCTCCACAGAGTCGCTGACACTTTCTGGGCCTCAGTCTCCCTGTCTGTAAAGTGAAGAAGCGGAGCTAAGAAGGATTGTTCCAGTTGTGACCTTCTGAGATCCCGTCCCACTCCTGACACCTGCCTTCCTTCCAGGGGCAGAACCAGGGCTGCACCGCACCCTGTTTCCAAAGGCACCAGAAGCAGAGCATAGCCCCGGCCGATCACAGCTTCCCTGCCCTAGTCTGGATTCTCCAGAGAAACAGAATCAATAGGATAGGTGTGTAGAGACATAGAAAGAGACTTAGATGGGAATTGGCCCTCACGATTATGGAGGCTGAGAAGTCCCATGATCTGCCACCTGTGATCTGGAGGCCCAGGAAAGCTGCTGGTGCTGTTCCAGTCTGAGTTCAGAGTCCAGAGAGCCAGGAGCCCTGGTTTCTGAGGCAGGAAACAATGATGTCCCAGCTCAAGAAGAGAGTGAACCCGCCCTTCCTCTGCCTCTTTGTTCCATGCAGGTCCTCAATGGACTGGATGGTGCCCGTCCACACTGGTGAGGATGGTCTTCCTTACTCCGTCCACTGATTCAGATGCTAAGCTCTTCCAAAAACACCCTCACACACACGCCCAGAAACGGTGCTTTACCAGCTCTCTGAGCGTCCCATAGCCCAGGTGAGTTGACTCCTAAAATTAACCGTCACATCCCCCTTAGGGCTTTTTAAAAATTTGACATCTATTTCACATACCATAAAATTCACCACTTTAATGTGTAAAATTTTAGTATATTCACAGAGTTGTGCAGCCATCACCACCGTCTAACTCCAGAGTTCTTTCGTCACCCCCAGAGAGTCCCGGACCACTTAGCAGTCACTCCCGTTCCCCTCCCCCTAGTCCCTGGAAGCCACTGATCTACTCTCTGCCTCTGGATTTGCCCATTCTGGACGTTTCACATAAATAGAACCATACAATATGCAGCCTTTTTGTGTCTGGCTTCTTTCACTCAGCATAATGCTACACAGGTTTGCACATGTTATAGCCTGAATCCCTTTTATGGGTAAATAATATTCCATTGACCACACATTTATCCATACTTTGGTTGACGGATGTTCAGGCCATTTCCACTTTAAACTATTGTGAATAGAACTACCCCACCCCCAGGAGGGGGAGCCCAGCCAGAGAGGCTGAGGAGCGACCCTCTTGCTAAAGGGACGCACCAATCCCTGCATTTACATGCCAATTACGTTTAATTTGTGAATTAACCTCCAGGAGGAAAACTATGCCCTTTGGATTTTCAAAAGCACTTTCTTTACTTGAGGGAGAGGCAGGGCCGGCCCAGAGACCCGAGCCTCCTTTCCAAGCCCCCTTTTCCTGATGCTCACAGGCATAAGCAAGCCTTCGGTCCCCCAGCCTCAGTCTCTCCGTGAGTGGCGGGTCATGTGCTGCTGCCCAAGTCTCCAAGAGGCCAGGGGTCAGGGAGGGCCACTTGCCAGGACAAAGCTTCTGTTGACCTCACCACTTGACCCTACCGATGTACACCAGAGGCCCATGGGCCGGGGAGGCTGAAGGCCCCTGTGCAGGAGCGTGGCACGTCCTCCGTCCTGCCCCTGGGAGGATGTGGGTTGTGGGCCTCACAGAAGGGGCTGGATGCTGGCACTGCCATCCACCAGCCGTGTGACTCTGGGCAGGCTGTTTACCCCCTCTTCAGTTTCCTTGTCTGTAGAATGGGGTATCGGTGTCTGCCTCATGGGACTGGTGAAGACACCACTGCGATGATTCTGGGGAGCATGCAGTGTGCGACGGTCACTGTAATGCAGAGGACAGGAATCAGTGGGTGTAGGAGGAACACAGGAGTGAAGGCAGCCCGCACAGCGAGAATAGGCATCGGGTAAGTGAGAGGGAAGGCAGGCGCACCTGGGTGTGCTGTACATCCACCTCTCAGCCAGGTCGGGGTTCGGCTCAGGGATCCCCTCTGCCCTTCCCGCACCAGAGGTAGACACAGGGCTGGACCCCCTAGGCCCACACATGGCCTGTTGACTGTAGGGACCCTGCTGGGGCAGGCAGGAGCAGGGAGCAGACAGGATCCCCAAGGAGACCCCAGGAAACAGAGCAGAGCGGCTCAGGGCAGGGAATGGCACCTGCCTCCAGCCTTGGTGCACCTCCTCCTGCCGGCCTTGTCTGTCCTGGCTGCAGGCACAGAGTGCCCGTGTCCAGGGCAGGCGGGGACAGGCACTGGCCCATCCCCATGCTGGGGGCCATCCATCTTGGTCCAACCCTATTAAAATACATTATAAAAGGAAGAAAAGGCTGGGCCAGAGGGTGAAGGGGGAGAAAAATGATGTGGCCAACTGGCCTTTGTTTGCAAGGGGCCCCGGGGGCTGTCGTTCTGGGGACTAGGGGAGGCGGAGCCCCACGGGGTGGCTCTGGGAAGAAGATGCTCCAATGGGACACACTGCATCTGTCTCGGGCCCTGCCCCGCCTGCTGTGGCTTTTGCACCTCAAATACCACAGCTGTCTCCACACTCAAGTGAGGACATGCCTCCCAGCACCCCCACAGATGCAGATTGTCCAGCCCCCAGCCGGGCTGGCCTGCAGACCCCGGGCAGATCTGTGGGCTCCGGCAGCATCTGGAGAGCTGGGGGTGAGAGCAGGTGAAGTTACCTGGCTGGTTTTGCAAAAATGGAGTTTTGGGACATTCCTGCCCCTGAAGCTGGCTTCCAGCTCCTGCTGGGGGGTCTCCAAAGAGCCCACAGTAGGCACAGATGGGACCTGGGCAGCTGTAGAGCTAGGGCTGGGTCTGGAGCTCACAGACCCCTCGAACCCATTCACAAACCCTTCACACGCAGGTCTATATGGCAGGAAACTGGCAAAAAGGTCCTTGGAGCCTTGGTTGAAGAAAGAATAGTCTTTATTCAGCACACACACACATCTAATACCTAGGCAGTCCAAAGAGAAACTCAGAAACTCCACTAGTACTGGCTAAGTCCAAAGAAAAACTGAGCAGCTGCCAGCAGAGAAAACATGTTCTATTTTTAGACGTGAGCTCTCTGCCTGCCAGCTGCTTCACAAACTGAAAAATACACTATAGCAAGAAAACTGAAAAGATACATTGGTGCACATGTGCACTAACTCCACCCACACACAACTTGTTTACAAGAAATGTGCTGCACCACCCCCAACCAGACCTGAGTGGAGGGAGCCTGACCAAATTATTCTATTTTCCCCACAGCCGCTGACCCAGGAGTGGCATGTGGGCAGCCCAGGCCTTCATCCTAGTACTAGGAAGAGGGCAAAGCCACCCAGAAGTAGACGCTCCCCCAGAACACATGGGGTGCCGGCCATGCCCACTCCTGGAAGATAAAGCCACATGGTCTGTCGGTCTGTCGAGAAGCCAAACCCCACCAGGACAAAGCATGTTATGGACGTCCCCACTTTGACACTGGAAATCACTTGTTCCGGGATGCACTGTGCTCCCCCCAAAAGATATGTTGGAGTCCTAACTCCCAATACCTCTCTGACTGTGAACTTATTTGGAAAAAAGGTCATCGCAGATATGATCGGTTAAGATGAGGTTGTACTGCAATAGGTGGGCACCTCATCCAACGTGACTGGTGTCCTTGTAAAAAGACAGCACATGAAGACAGAGATCCCCGGGGCAGAGACTGGGGCGATGCAGACATGAGCCAGGGAACGCCAAGGCTCACAGGCACCATCAGAAGCTGGAAGAGATGAGAAAGGATCCTCCCCTAGAGCTTTCAGAGAGAGTGTGGTCCTGTGACACCTTAAGTCACTGGGTTTGTGGCACTTTATTACAGCAGCCCCAGGAAACCACACACCCAGAGCCCCAGTGCTGCGAGGACCCCAGTGCCACCAGGCTGGTGTTAGCCAGGTCAGGGTATGTACCCTGGCCTGTCCCTTGCAGAGCGCTGCCCACCCCCACGCTGTTCAGCACAGAGCCCAGCGTGGCCCAGACCTCACCCTGCAGAGTAAATCTTCAGGCACAGCCACTCTGGAGAAGGACACAGGTCCCTCCACATGACAATGCCTAAGAAGGTGTTTGCATGGTGGGCAGGGCTGTGACTCTCAGGCACAGGAATAATGGCCTCTCTGACCCAGTTGTGCGTTGCACAGAATGTGCATAAAATGGCTCTACCACACCGGGAGCTCAGCAGGCACGCCTGCACTTCAGAGCCAGAGAGCCCAGAGGCCAGTGGCGAGCGGGCACCACAGCTCCTCCCCGCTGTCCCTTCTCAGATGCTACAGAAATGTCACCTTCCCCTGGTCCCCAGCCACAGGTCTCAAACATGGGTCTCATCCACTGGGAGAGGCCCCGCTGGTTACAGAGGTGAGGGGCAAAGGTGGGGTCCAGGTTGGAGCCAGAACCCAGGGTCCTTCCTGCTGGACTCTGTCTTCCATGGAAGCTGTGAGCCACTGGCCACATCTCAGCCCGGTCAGCAGGCTGTGCAGGGGACCGGGCCCCACAGAGTTGAGACCAGCTGTGACAAGAGGGACCCCAGTGGCACCTGTGCTCATCCACCGCGTATCTGACAGAGCCCCTCTCCCTGCAGGGCTGTCCATCCCATCCAGCCACTCCCATGAGTCCACGGCCTGCCTTCCCTGGGCGGACCATCTGCAGTGCGGGTCCCACCCTCGCAGAGCCCACTCTCTGGGGGCAGGGATGTGGGGGTCCCCGCTGCATCAGGGGCGGCAAGAGTTCAGAGCAGGGGTCCCTACCAGCCTGGGAGGTCGCAGAAGGCAAGAGCCTACAGGGTGAGCGGGGTCAGTCGGGTGAGCAGGGAAGGTGTCCAAGGTGGAGGAAACAGCCTGTGCACCGGCCTGGGGAAGACGCCGCCCGTCGTGAGCAGCAAGTGAGCAGCAAGTGAGCAGCAAGCCGCTCTGTCTGGCCGGTGCGTAGAGTTGGGGGCGGGCATAGGCGGGGCATGGCTGCATCCTACAGGCCTGGGCGGTCATCTGAGGGCACTGGGGAGACACGGAAGGGTTTGGAGGAGGGTCATGGTCTGGTGTGAACTTCCAGAAGATGCTCTGGAGGCCAGGTGGAGATGTGGGGGAGATACAGAGGCAGGGAGCCCCGCCAGGAGGCAGCTGCAGTCATGGGGGGCCCGGCAGGCACTGGGACCAGGCAGTGGAGGACATGGTAAGAAGTGGACTAGAGCAGTGAAAGCACTTTGCTGTGTCTGCCTAGCTTGCTTCTCGGAAGGACCCTGCCCCTTACCAGGGACCAGCCTCCTCCCTTCCACCCCCGACGGGCAGACTGGTTCCTGGCCGGCACCCTGCAGGAATTTGGGACTTCTGTCTAACACATTCCCAGCTGGTCACCTGGGGTGCACTGTGAGCTCATGTCTTAAGGGGGACAGGGGCTGGGGGCCCACAGGGCATCACAAGAGAGTTCGTAACAGGAGACAGATGAAGCCCCCCAAAGGGTCACCACCATCCCCATTAGAAAACAGTTTGTGTGACTGTGCGGGGCGGGCAGGGGGACATCCATGGAAGGGAGCAGTGGCGGTTCACCGAGGAGGGAACCCGGGCGGAACCATCCGGATGAGTGTGATGGATAATTTTCCATGTCAACCTGGCTGGGCCACGGGATGCTCAGAGATTAGGCCAAACATTCCGGGTGTTTCTTGGAGGTGTTTTGGATGAGACTAACCTTTCGGTGGGTAGAGCAGAGCAGACTGCCCTCCCCACGCCACCCCCAGCAGGGCAGCCGCTCTACGTGAAAATTCACGTCTCCTGACTCACAGACACGGGCTCGGGGTGGCCTCGGGCACAGCCGGGCACACCGGGGAGCAAGCCCAAGCCCGTCTCAGCTCGAGAAGGGTGGAAGCCAGCCCTCTCCGCCAGGGCACCCGCCTCCACCTTGCGGGGTCAGGTCCTTAGGGATCAGGTGACTGTGAAAACTATCCCCAGAGAATCATCCGGAAGCTCCATTTCCATCCAGGGTTAGGGTTGCAGAGGTTGCCCCGAGCTTGTCAGGGACGTGACCTATGAATAAATCCCTTTCCCCTCTCATGCCTTGGGAAGGGGGTTGTTTTGGGGGCTGCCTTCGCCCACACAGCTGATTTTTACCATGGTCCTCTTAGCTGAGGCCGGGGAGACACAGTTAACCAGACAGAACGGCCGGCCTTCAGGGGGTTACGGTCCGGGGAGAGAGGTCCTGTCCTGCCCTTCACATTCATGATGATGTCATTGCGGTGGCACCTGGGCTGGGAGGGAGACGTGGCCACAGGTAGGCAGGGGGTCTTCAGGGAGGCAAACGGCAGCCCTCAGCCCACCCCCTGAGAGTTCTCCGGCCCTCGGAGAATGAGCTGCACTTGGTAGACCAAGGGAGAGCTGAAGAGCAGCCCCTCTCTGCCCGGTGAGAACCCAGGGGCCGTGCAACTGTCTCGGCGTGACCCACATCCGCAACAGGGGCTCCTTGGGAAGAGTCACCCTTCTCTCCAGGGGCCCACCTGCCTTGAATGCTTGAGGGAGCAACACTGACTGGGAAATCAGGAACCCAGGGGCCGTGCAACTGTCTCGGCGTGACCCACATCCGCAACAGGGGCTCCTTGGGAAGGGTCACCCTTCTCTCCAGGGGCCCACCTGCCTTGAATGCTTGAGGGAGCAACACTCTGGAAATCAGGGTCAGGAGGGACTCTGCCTGACCCCAACCGGGAGATGGCCTCAGTCTTCACACCGTGACTGGCACCAGGGCCCGCGCCTGCCCCCAGCCAGCCAAGAAGAGGCCCTTCCAATGGCTGCACTCGCCTCGCGCGTCCTCCAGCCAGCTGCCCCTTCCCTCCAAGGCTCTTGCTGGAGCGCCGAAGGCTTTGGCTTGTTTGAAATGGAAATTTTTCCCTCTCCTTATACTGATTGTCACTTGTCCTTTTCTCCCCAGAAGCCGGGATTTGGACGTGAAGGCAGTCGGCTGGTCGGTGTGTGTTTGTGCGGTGTGTGCATAAACAAACACATCTGCTTCCACTTCAGATCTGGGGGTCGGCGTGGGCGAGGCTGCAGTCTGAGCCGACAGACTGTGAACGGATGCGGGAGACAGAAGCCCATGGGGAGGGAAGAGCACGGATGGACACAGCCCCTGCCAACAGTCCGAGGCCAGGGCTCCTGCCCAGAAGCTCCCCACGGCTGTGCCAGATCTGGGGGCTCCCAGGACGTCTGCTCCTTCCCGTGGCATTGGAGGCTGCTGGGTATCGATCGGTCTGGTCCAGCCCTCGGCCGTCTCACCACACCCGCCCGGTCCCCTGCCTTTCAATCATTCATTCATTCTTTCATTCCACCAATATCCCGTAGACACCTACAGCAGAGGGACACCCGCACTGAACCTCACAGATGGGTCCCCGCCCTCGGGAGCAGCATGGAGTAGCTGAAAGAAAGTGACCCAGGTGGTCACAAGCGCAGGTACTGCAATGGAGAGGGGGCGCTGGGGTAGGCGGGGTGGTTGGGGATGGCACTGAAGGGCTGGGGCCCATCTTTGCAGAAAGGCCTGGCCCCAGCCCACTGACCTCAGGCTTGGGCAATCAGACCCAGCCCCCGTCTGCCCCCCCGCCCCCACGTCTCCCCAGCACCTGCAGAAATGGATGATTTTCCTCCTGGGGAGCAGCCATGTCTCCCAGAGCTCCGGCTGAGCAGGGGAGGGGCAGTGCTGAGCAGAACACCTCCCCAAGACCCCTCAAACCTCTGGGCACCCCCCCAGGTCCCACAGGGACCATCACAAGTCCTGCAGGGAAGGACCGTGGGGGTTCTGGGGGCGTCACCAAAGCCCCATCCAAAGAAGCCCCCATCCGAAGTGTGAGCCGTATGCCTGAGCCCCCCTGGGCTCTCTGCCTGGAGCCCAGCACCACAGGAAGGGAGAGAAGTGCCCAGGACAGTGCCCAGGTGGATCCGAGTTTGTCCAAAGGAATAGAGGGGCTGGCGCTGGCTGCGGGCCCCAGGGCACCAGGCTGCAGACCTCAGAAAGGAAGGACAGCACTGCTGGTTTATTTCTGCTCTACCAGCAAAAGTATCCTAAGCAATGTCATACTTCAGGAAGGATTCACAGGGGGCGTGGGGAGGAGCATTTCAGGTATAACTTTTGGATTCCTCACAGCCAGAATGACGCAACCTATAGATTGAAATGTGGACACCTGGGTCCCCGGGTAAACGACCAATCTGTCACACGATCCACCTGGCCCACCTGTGGGACCAAGCATATTCATTCATGCAACATGCACTTCTCAATGGCATACCCAGGACTGCCAAACACACACATGCTCACACACACGCACACGCGCCACCTCACTGACTCCTCCCCACAGCCCTGATAGGCAGGAACCCCAGGCTCAGAGGAGGTTCAGGCACTGGCTCACAGCCCCTGCCAGAGTCTGAGGGACCTTATGCACCAGGAACAAATTTAGCACCCTGAGCTGGAGGTAAACACATCAGGGCCATCTCTGGCAGGGCCTTTATTTACTCCACCACAAGGGCAGCAGTGGGTGTAGGGGGCCACTGTGATCTGCCAGCCCATTTTAAGGAGCTAAAGACATGGCCCCAGGCCCCAGGACTCCCCTGATTCTGGTCATTTCTGTGCCACCCCGTGCCGAGGGCTCAGGCAAAGACAGAGCTTCCCTGGCGGCCTCCAGGCCATTCCAAAGCCCCATTGCACACCTGACCCCTGCCTGTGTGAAGCAGGCATTCTCAGTTCCACTGGCAGCTTGAGGCCCAGCAGGACCTCGGGTGCCTGGGACCCCTGAGCTCAGGCCCGCATCTGCACAGCAGCACTTGGCACAGGGACGGCCAGGCCACTGGCACCCCTCACTGGCAGAGTGGGTAGGATTTACAGCAATAGCCAACAGTCCCTAGAGACACGGCAAGTCTGCTCTGGGGCCCACACGTGAACTCACCTGTGTGCACAGGCCACTGCATACACTGGAGTGTACAAACACACCACCCAGAGAAGTGCCCACGGGCGTGCTCACATGCTTAGGCACACTGAAGTGCAAACATTCATGCATGAGTGTATAGCTCTGTGCATCGTAGAATATGCAGCCATTCCCTAGGAAATCGAAGAGCTCACACACGCCTGCACACCACACACAACAAGCCCACATCAGCAGGCACAGGCAACCACCAACCCAACCATGATGGTTAATTTTATGTGTCAATTTGACTGAGCCACAGGGCACCCGGATAGTTGGTTGAGCATATCTCTGGGTGTGTCTGTGAGGGTGTTTCTGGATAAGATTAATGTTTGAGTGGTGGACTGAGCAAAGCAGTTGGCCCTCCCAATGCGCATGGGCCTCATCCTGTCCACTGAGAGCTCTCATAGAACAAAAAGGCAGAGAGAGGGAGAATTTGCTCTCTGCCTGCCTGCTGGACCTGGTACATCAGTCTTCTCCTGCCCTTTGACTGACACTTATACCATCAGCATTCCTGGCTCTTAGGCCTTTGGGCTCAGACTGAATTACACCCTGCATCTCCTGGGTCTCCAGCTTGCAGACTGTAGATCGTGGGACTTCTCAGTCCTTATACTACAGCTCTTCATGTGTACATCCGATTGGTTCTTTTCTCTGGAGAACCCTGACTAATACACACACACGCTCCTGCACAAAGCTGCCGCTAATGCAGCCACAGTGATCACATCAGCTCCGTGCCTTGAGGACTCAGCCATAAGGCTCCGTGTTAGGGTTCGACTCTACCAATCAGTCCTCGCAGCACGTGTGTGACACCACCTCTGCCATCTTTGCCATCATCAAATGAGAGGACTGAAGTTCGGACTCGGCTGGTAGCGAATGGCAAAGCTGAGGTTCCTTGTCCAGCTCAAAGTCATGCCCCAAACTCCCTCGAGCCTGTGGTCCATGTGCAGATCCTCAAATGCACAAATGAACTATATCCATGTACAGACACACCACGGCACGTAGCACACGTGTGCATGGGACTCAAAGAGCAACCCACAGGCTTGCGTATACCCCACACTCACTCACACCTGCAGGGTGCAAAGGCTGCTGACACAGGCCCCTGTGCACACCCAAATTCACATGCATACCCTACACATACTCACACGGGAACGGAATCTTATATCGTCCCCTCCCCCACTCACCTCCCACCCAGTGGCTGTCCAACCCCTGCCTGTCCCTTCCCGCCCCCTTCTCCTCCCCGAAGCAACGGCATCATTCTTGCTCCTGCCATTGGCAGCCTGGCTGACGGATTGCCTGGTGCGATGACTCAGCAGCCATCAGCCAGTCTATGAAACGGCGCTAATTCTGCCGAGGTTGCCCCCGGCACGTCTATCAGTAGACAGACTGGTGTGGCTCCCAGCTGCCTTGGAGGAGGGTGAAGAGGGACACCCAAGCCAGACCCCGTGACCAGGAGCTGGGAGGCAGAGGGCCTAGAGACGCCTCCCCTGCCCCCCGCAGTTTCTAGCCTAGGATCCTGGGCAGCCCCTGGTGATGATTTACCCCCAAGCCCCACATTCTGTAATGGGGGGCAAAGGAGCCCCCAGAGTAGCTCCACCCAAGAGGGGGCCCAGAGAGAGCCAGGAGGACCCCCAGGGCCAGAGTCACCGTGGAGTTATCAGTCTACGCCCTGGGCCTGGCATAGAATCCATATTCTCCAACACAAACATGTGCCCATGTCTTGCTTGGTGTGGAGAAAGTCTCCATTGTTTGGTGAATGTGCCATGTGTCACCACTCATCATAAATGACAATTTTAAGTGTCTGCACGTATTGGCCACTTGCATTTAGCCAGACTCTGAGGGCAGGAGGGGTGACCTCTGGAGCAGACATCTGGGCTTGACTCCCTGGGCTCAAACCTGGCTCAGCTACTTAGCACTGTGTGGCCCTGGGCAGTGGGGGGGACTTTGCTAGTTTGTGCCTCGGTTTCCACATTTGTAAAGAAGGGCCAGTAGTCAGACCTACCTTCTAGGTTCCTCTTGAGGATTCAATGAGTTGATGCTATGAAGCACCTGGAACTGCCCCCAGGTTGGGTAGGGGCTCCACATGGCTCGTCATGTGACTGAAAACACGTCTAACATGGCCTCTCGCCAGCCTGGGAGCCCACAGACTTCACCCCGTTCTCCAGGTGTGGAGACCAAGACCCAGGATGGCCCTTGTCCGGGGCCTCGCCACCCACCAAGGACCCAGGCAAGGTGCTCTGCAAAGCCCATGTGGTTAGTACTGAGGTTCCAGCATGGGCGCTCCCTCCAGCTGGAGAAAGCAGCCCCAGGTGTGCAACGGGAACTCCAGCATATTAGAATTTCATTGTTCCTGGGACAAAATTTCTAAAATCAAAGCCATATTGCAAAAATCCGCAGGTAAGTTTGCCCTAAAGAAGAGGAGGATAGGAAAAACCTTTTGTCTCTGAACAGAACCCGGACACTGTCTGCTTGTGCTGCCGGGAGGCCCTGCTGCTCCGCAGCCACCCAGCAGAGCTAGACTCCCCCGCTTTCCTGTCCTGCCCTGTTCTGGGGTGGCACAAAGCCACCTGAGTCCACCTCCCTGCCTGAAGGCCGACACCAAGGGCTGTCTGTGTCCTGGAACTTCACGCCCACCTCATGCTGCTGGTGATCAGAGGCAGCCTATAGGCCCATAATGGTGATGGGGCCACCCACGGGGCAGCCACTGTCACCTAGATCCCCGCCCCCATCTCGGGGTTTGCCCTTCCTGGGTTTACTTGGGCAGGACTGGGCAGACCCCCTGCCCATCATGACCCATTCTGACCAGCCATCTCTCCAAGACCCTGGTGATTCTGATCCTCCTGCAGGAGCAGCCCCGGCTGTGGTTCCCCAACCCCAGCAGATGGGGAGGGAGCAGCTCGCGGCCTCCGCTGGGGCAGGGCCAGGGGAGTGCTCAGCTCCATTAATCCCCTGGGGCTCAGACCCTCCCACCCCGCCTGGGGCCAGGACCCAGCTCTGGCAGCCAAGGCCTCGAGCCCAGGTGCTTGACTGTCACCAAGATAAAAGAGACGTAATTAAATTCCAATCAGCTGAGTGATTTGTTATCATAATGTAATATTTCCCTCCAGCCCCTTAATCCCACAGATCTGTCTCCGTCAGGCCTGCCCGGATGGGGGTCCCCGCCTGCCTGGGCTCCAGGCCTTCCTGCCACCCCGGGCCCAGCTGCTGGAGGACTGATGGGAGGTGACGTCCCCCCTGCCTGCGCCCTTTCGGCCACATGCCTCCCTCCCCCAACGCCAAGCCGGGGAAGGTGATAATGAAGTCATTTTTCTAAGGAATGTTCACCTGGAGGACAGCCTTGTCCGCAGCGGCTAATCGAGCTGCAAAGGCAGGCCCAGGGGAGAGGCAGGGCGGGCAGCAGCGCGGCGGGTGGGGGAAAGGCGTGCCGGGGCCGGCGGTGCGGTGTGCTGTCAGCCTGCTGCCGGGGCACTGTATGGAAGCCAAGGCCCTGCCTGTGCCCTGCTGCTACAGTGACAAGGGAGGAAACCCGGGGCCTGGCCCCGGTGGACAGCAGTGCTGGGCAGCCGGGGGAGGTCTGGCAAGGCCACGTTAGACCGTGTTTTCAGTCACATGACAAGCCACGTAGGGCCTCCACCCCAGCCTGGACGCAGTTCCAGCTGCTTCACAACATCGGCTCACAGAATGCTCGTGAGGACCCTGCGAAGTACGTCTGATGGCTGGCCCCACTTTACAAGTGTGGAAACTGAGGCACAGGCGACACTGAGCTTCTCCCTGTGTTCTCACACATCTGCAACTCACCCTGGCCTCTCCTGCCACCCCAGGATGCACAAAGGACTCCGAGATGCCCCAGCCCAAGCAGTGGTCTTGTCCTCGGTGAACCTCTTGGGAGAGCGAGATGCTTCCTGTGCCCTCCCCCCACCCACAACCTCACTGTTCTCCCATCATGGCCAGGAGCCCCCGGGTGGCTGGGTGCCAGGGGACCAGGGTTCACACCCAGGGGCCTCAGCTCACTACAACAGCCCGGGCCACTGTGGGACCATCCTGGCACCTCTTTTCTCTCATCTGTGAGGCAAGTGTCACACAGGAGCGGGTTCACAGGTTGTCCTAAGGATAGAGGGCCCGGTGCGGCGCAGGGCAGAGGACAGCTCACTGCTTTTATGATGACTGTGTGCTCAGGCTGGAAGGAAAGATCCAGTCGGTGGCAGAGCTCTTGGGAAGGAGGGGGTTCTGGGCAGTTTGTTTACACCTTTCTGCTTTTCTGTGGCTTCCACGTTTGCTAAAACGGGTCTGTTGACTTTCAGGGGGTGGGAGGCACAGACTGTGTGTGGCCGGCTTGGCTGGTGAGGCGGTGTGTGGGCAGCCCCCATGGGTGGGTGGGCCAAGCTGGGAGGCAGCGCTTGGCACAGCGTGCCCACGGGTAGGTCTGTGTCCCGGGCCCCCACCCCGCTGCCTGCCCCTCCTGTTGTGGAGATCAGGGCTGTTGGGGGATGGGGCCGCTGCTAACAGCAGCTCCCCGGGGCCTGTCTCAGGGCCCAGGTTATGTCTCAAAGCCAAGACTCAGGGGCACGGCTGTCCCACGTGGTGAGGTGCAAACCATCGTAATGACGGGCCTGTTCTGCGCCTCCACATGGCTCCTCCTCCATGGGGTTCTCCAACAGCCCCAGAGGCAGGCGTCATGGTGTCTGCCTCCACAGGGAAAGAAAAGGAGACCTGGAGAGGTCGAGTAACAGCCCGAAGTCACACGGCTCCAAGAGGCAGAGCTGGGGTTCAGAGCTGAGTGCAGAGACCACAGACCAGTCACTCAGGCTCCCTCGGTGCTGCACAGTGACCAGGCAGGGCTGTCTGTCTGGGCTAGGGCAAGCCCCAGCGTGGAAGCTGCCTCACGTCTCCCTTTTGGGCATCTGCAGCACATTCTGAGGCTTTCGTGACACGTGGTGCCATTCCTCAGCCAGCCGCCCGTCCTTCAGTCCACCCATCCCTCTGTCCGCCCATCCATCTAGCTCTAGCCAAGGTCTATGGGGGCAAAGGTGGTACTGGAGAGTGCGGTGGGCTTCCAGACGTGGCCTGCATCCAGGGAGCTCAGGGCGCTGCCCGTGTAGACCACCCTGGAGCTGGGCTTGGGCTGAGATGGGGGGAGGCACGGGCTGGCGTAGTGACTGCTTCCTGGGGACATGTCTTCCAGAACGGGGAAACAAGGGGGCCAGAGTGGACACATGGGAGTGGACACTAGGACACAGTGTATGCAGAAGGGGCTCCCGAGGATGGGGCCTTTTAAGGGACACTGGCCTCCAGTCAGACTGACCTGGCTGGAAGTCAGCTTCCTGCCACTACCTCAGTGTTGTTGTTGAACGTTTCCAAGCCTCAGCCTACTTGTCTGTGAAACAGGGACGCGGGTCCTCACCCCACCAAAGCAGTGTGCACACACGGCAACGGGCGCAGAGCGGGACATGTGCACTCGGCGAGAAGGCGGGAGCACCTCACCACCAGGACACTCACTGCAGCAAGATGCTGAGGCCCAGGCCCCTGGGACAGCCGCCAGCTTCTCCCAGGAGGCGTCTCGCCAGCTCCCGGCTGCGTAAGAGAACGAACGTGTCGGGAAAGGACCCAAACCCACGCAAGCGGGAGAGAACGTGATCGGGAGGAAAAGCAGCCGCTTGTGCCAAGACGGTTACAGCAGCGCTATTCATGCTGCAAAGGACTGGAAGACTCCCAGGTGCCCAACAATGGGGCTCGGGGAAGCAGTGCCGGGCAGGCAGCTGCACGGGCGCTGTCGGCACGCGGCGCCTGCGGGGTCGGCAGGGAGGCGGGGAGCGGGTGCACCAGCCCGGCGGGGTGGCTGCCTATGGCAGGCTGGCCAGAGGGTGGACGGAGGGAAGCGCACATCGGGGGCCAGTGGCTTGGGGTCTCCCGTGTCCCAGTCCCTTGGCTTTGCAGGAAGCCGCTTTACAGCACAGACAAGGGGCTTTGGAGTCAGATGGCCAGGGCTGGTCCCAGACCTGTCATTACCAATGGAGCCATCGAAGGCCAGTACCTCCACGTCGAAGGGCCTCAGTTTCCTCACTTTCAAATGGGTGGCAGTAGCTCTATTAAGCCATAGGACAGGCAGTCTGACCCTCACCTGGCAGGTGGGTGTTCGGGAAGGGGCAGCTGCTGCTTTGTTGGACAGGTAGGTTTGCCAGTGATGGGGGCTCCTTGTGGACCCTGGAAATGCAGGCTGCCTCCCACCCTTTCGCTCTTCTGGAAACTGAGGCCTCTGCACCTTTCCCACCCGAACCCACCCCACCCCACCCCCTCGAGCCACTGCCTCCGATGTGAGCCGATCTCCCAAGCGGGTTGGGCAACACTTGCCTGCAGACCTTTGGCACACTTCCGCAGGCTGGCGCTGGAGGAGCGGGCAGGGAGGGGGCAGCAGGCAGGGGAGGAACCCAAGACTCCCCACCCCAGCACAGGCCAGAGCCCAGGCTCTGGGCAACCTAGGGCCTGGCCAGTCACCCAGGGAGCCCTCTGGCAGGGGCACAGGCTAGTGGGGACAGTCAGGAGCCTGTGGGGTGGAAAGGAGACTGGAGATGCAGGGATCGGTGCAGGTCAGGGCAGGGGGCTGGGGGCTTCCACCCAGGCCTAATCTCCCCGTGGTCCCCTCCCGCAGGGCTGCTGCGGGAGCCTGGTGGGGAGCAGGAGCCTTGGGCAGGGCAAGGGGCAGAACCTCCTGGTTCAACGCAGGCTTGAGCAACCCATGGGCGCTCAGGAGCACCCAGGAGTGCCAGGCCCAGGCCCCACCCCACGCGGCCCAGCCGCTGGAGGACTTTTGCACTCGGAGAGAAACATAACCAGGCCTCAGCTCTAAAGAGGGACTTTCCTGGATCCTACGAGGTATATCCTGCCACATTCCTCCAAGATCCAGCACTGCATAAAGCCCTTTCTTGGTCAACATTTTATTTGGTTCACAGCTATCACCACCATTTTGCAAAGTTTACAAATGAGGAAACCAAGTCTCAGTGAGTTTCTGTAGAAAATGGTGGCAGCACAAAACTTCAAACCCGGCGTGGAAGTGGCTCTCATTCTGTAGAGCCACATTGCCACCCACAGTGCCAGGACCATGAAGCCCACGGGGAGGGGGCGGCCCCAGCCCACTCGCTGCCGGGACACCATGCCCACTGCCATCATTCTCAAGGACCCCAGTCCCGGGGACCACACCAGCTCCTCCCTCTCTTCTCTGGCCCGGCCAGCACTGGGCTGAGGCTCTGCCGGACCTGGAGGCGGCTCCTCCGGAACCCGAGAGAAGAGCTGAGCACGTACGAGCCATTTTCTCGGATGAGTTATAATTTTCCTTCATTTCCCCTTCAAAACACACTAATTAAACGGACATTGTTGAGACAGCCCATTGAAATTCAAAAAAGCATCCTCTCTCTAAAGAACATCCCCATTTCTTTGGAGGCAATTGTGTGCATTGTGTAAACTGGGCACGGTTACACACATGTGCACGTGCGCACACACGCCCGGGGCAGACACCCAGCCACACCTGAATGGCGTGATTTCGTGTCCAGTCCCAGGACTATTTGATTGACTTTTTCTTTTTCCTGATGTTTGCCACAGTGACCAGGGCACTCATGGACTTGGGAAGTTCTTTTCTCCCACAGCTGCTCAGGCCCTGTCTTGGAAGAGTCGGGGGGAGGCTGGCAGCGATCCTCACAGGGTGCCATCCCACCATGCTGGGGACCTCCTCCCTGGGCTGGCAGTCCCCCCGGGGCCTCATCTCCTCTGCCCTTCTTCTGTGCCGCACAGAGTTTTCTGGGCCCGGTCAGTGGAATGGGGAGGCAGGTGGCTTCAGCAAGCCTGGCCAGATGCTGACCCCTGTCTCCATTGTGACAGATGGGACCAGAGAACATGGCCTTGCTTGGAGCCCAAGACCCCGCAGCTGACTCAAGGGAGGGAGCTGGACCTCGCAGGTAACCAAGGACTCACCTGGGGACACCACCCTCCTTTTTTAATGTAATCCCTTATTTTTTTAATCAAAGTATAACAAACATGCAGGAAAGTGCACAGATAATAAGTGAATTATTAGAAAGCAATGTTCTGTATAGCCACCAGCCAGGCAAGAAACAGAATGTTACCAGCCCCTGAAATGGCCTGAAGCCCCCCAGGACCCGCTCCCAATCACCACCCCACACCCCCTCAAGGAGCCACTGCCCTGACTCCAATGCCTGAGGCTCCTTCTGCCTGTTTTGAGCTTTAGACAAATGGGCTCATTTCTTATTTCGTGTCTGGCTTCTTTCACTCAGCTCTCTGTGTGAGATCCCCGCTGCGTGTAGGTGACACATGCATTATCTGTCCGGCCCACCACAGGGCACCTGGTCGTCCCCAGCTCAGGGGTAACATGATCAAGGCCTCAGTGGCCACCTGCTGTGCCTCCTGGTGCCTGTGAGTGCAGACCCCCATCGGGCACAGACCCGGAGGGGAGGCGCTGGGTCATTGCGTGTGAGAATCTCACAGCCACCGCAGACACAGATCTCAGGTGTGTCCTTAGTCAGCGGTCCCCGGCTTCTTTTCAGGTTGGTCTCCCCACCCCCTGAGTCCCGTCCCCCCTCTACTGGACATTCTGCCCTTTTCAGCCTGTAGTCTGGACAATGGATCCATTCTCCTGGCTGACCCAGAGCAGTGCTTTTTAGAAAGGGAAGCTGGCCCTGTCCCTAAACTGGGGACCCTCTACACCTAGGGTTGAACAACATCCCCAGTGCTGTTGAAACGCAGCCATGTCAAAGCTCAGCACCGTGCGGCTCTGGGGGCACAATGTGCACCGTGAGGATGCAGCCCCGCCCAGTCTCCAAGGTGGCCTTGTGGCCCCGCCCCATGGGCCCTCTCACCCTGGGCGCTGTGCCCTCCCGTCTCAGCTTGGACACCTCCTCACCTTCCACTCACCTCAGACAACGATGCAGCTCTAGAGATCCTATGGTGGCCCGAGAGCACCGGCCCCGGCTCCGCCCTGCCGAGACCTCTCCCTGTTTCCAGAGCACATCCTCTTCTCCCTACTTGGCAGTGGCTCATGGTGAGAGCACTTCCCCTCCAGATGCCCATCCTGCAAAACCAAAGGTATTCACACATCTGATGCACAGCCTGCACCTGGCCTTCCACACCCCCAGGCCACAAACTCTTGGGGGAAGTCACAAAGTCAATGCTCCGCAAGCATTTGCGGAAGGCAGGAACTGGGGGAGACCCCAACACAACAAGCATGTGTCCCCAAGTCCCCACAGGATTCAGCCACCCTCCACCAGGGCACCCCATCCTGACTGGACTCTCCCCACCACCCCCTCGGCTGGAAACATCTTGGGGAGTTCCTGCTTGATCCTCTAGCTGCAAAGGTGAAGGCTCTAAACCAGGAGACTTGACCCTGGAGTCCAAGGTCAGGCCAAGGTTGCAGGACAAACACAGGCACCATCCCTTGGGCTCTCCTGCCCCTCCAATGCTCCCTCTCCCTGCCCACCAGCCCCACCCACTGCCAGGGTACATGGCACCTTGATGCCTGTGGTGGGTCAGGGGCTGTGGGAGGGGAGGGGTCTGTAGGAGCCACTTCCTCAGGGAGGCCTCACCCCTTCCTCACTGACCCCTCACTGCCTGGGAAGGGCAGGTCTAGAAAATGTCCCCAGGGAGGAGTCGGGGGCAGCACACTGCCCCTCCCGAGGCACCCCTGGGAAGGGCAATGGGACTAAGGGCACAGTCTTCCTGTGACCTCTAATCTGAGGATGGTCCCACAGCTAAGACTGCTGCCCCCACTCAGGCGTGGAAACCAAGGCTCTGCGTGGTTGATGTGACCAACCGGGTTATAGGCCAATGACCACAAAGATGTAGCTTGGTCTGAACGAAGTCCTGACTCCATCTGCTCAGCCCCCAGATGTTCTAGATTGTGTCTGTACCCTGGGAGAAAGGAAGAGTGAACGTGATGAGCCCTGTGAGTGTGAATACGGGTACTGTGAGCGTGAACATGAGCACTGTGAGTGTGAATGTGAGCATTGTGAGTGTGACTGTGAACACGGGTACTGTGAGTGTGAACATGAGCTGTGTGAACATGAGTACTGTGAGTGTGAATGTGAGCATTGTGTGAGTGAACATGAGCACTGTGAGTGTGAATGTGAGCATTGTGTGAGTGAACAGGAGCACTGTGAGTGTGAATGTGAGCATTGTGAGTGTGACTGTGAACACGGGTACTGTGAGTGTGAACATGAGCTGTGTGAACATGAGTACTGTGAGTGTGAATGTGAGCATTGTGTGAGTGAACATGAGCACTGTGAGTGTGAATGTGAGCATTGTGTGAGCATGAACATGAGCACTGTGAGTGTGGATGTGAGCATTGTGTGAGCATGAACATGAGCACTGTGAGTGTGGATGTGAGCATTGTGTGAGTGAACATGAGCACTGTGAGTGTGGATGTGAGCATTGTGTGAG